>NW_026720753.1:0-258999 GCF_029784015.1 Lycium ferocissimum
GATTGAGTTATTTTAGGAGTAAAAAATTATTTGAGGGTAAAATAATTTTGAAGGGCTAGATGATGCCACGTGGCATCGCTGTAGATTGTATGATAATATAATTGACCCCAAGATATAACCTGTAAGGGTATAATTGGCCCTAAAGTATAACGAAGGGTATGAATGAACTATTTTTCAAAGTTCAAGGGTAATTTTGGCCCTTTTCCGATTAATTAATCACTCGAAATAAAAAAATTGAGAGAAGAAAGACACGAGAGGAACATGTGTGATTATGTCGACAGCACGTTCCAGGTCAGAGATTAGCACGGGGTTAAAAAAAAATTAACGGCAAGCATTTGTACATTTATTTAAAGCTTATAATTATAATACATGCTTTCTCCCTGAATTTGTAAAATAGGGGGAAATAAAAAAGTTGTTCTCACACACATTAACCTTGCAGGTAATATTTTTCATAATTTTAAATATGTCTTAGACACCCTGTGTTATTGTGTCGTAATGAGCGCTTTGATAGAATGCATTCTTTACTGTCACGTATCGTGTGTGTTTGGATAGAAACTTACTTATACCTAGTATTGATATCAACTAAACATAATGATGCGTTATACATAATATATGTCTTTCAAATATATTCTTATCACTAAACATAGTTAATTACATAGCAAATATTACACAAAGTTTCATACGTCCTTGTTACGGATATAAAACCAAATTAATGTCGACATAACATAACCAAGGCAAGGCGCGCGGCAATAATAGTCGTTAGGTAAGCTTCACATCAAACCAAATCAACACCATTGAATATTTATTAACAACATACATATACGTAAGAAATAAAATACTACTCCTCTAATATTACAAGCCACAAGGCATAATAAACAAATGAAGAATTGAACTTGAAGAGGCACCAAAAAGGCCTCAGGCTCAAAGAACTAGTACAAAGAGCCAAAAACAAACGAATAAATCTATTATCATACTGATCATTTTCAATGCTGAAAAAACTACTTCAAATTTGGTCTTTGTTGCCATTAATGACAGGTGGTAAATGGGTTGTAATAATACTGGCCGAGAACTCAAGAAAGATGATGAGACGCTGGCCTTGCCATCTTCTTCTTCAGATTATGCGAAACTATTAGTTGAATCGCCTATTCTTTTTTTCGTTCTTTCTCATAAAGCTGTTGATGCTGAGCTTGTTCAAATTCGCCGTGTAGCAGTTGAAGCCTTGGATAGTGGCGGTGAAGAAGTAGTTGATGAACTTAACCGGCGGTTTCACTTCTTGAAACTTGTTTATAAGTACCATTGCGCTGCTGAAGATGAGGTAAACATAACATACATATTTCTGAACTTATTTATTCATCAAGTTTAATTTTTATGCGGTGACTGTCAACACGAATTTTTACATTGTGAGGTCGTCTAAAAAGATAATTACATGTAGTCGTTCATATATAAAGAGAAAGTAGTTATATGAAAAATAAGGCAACTTCGTTACCTACTATAATATGTTCAAATGTACTCATAGGGTGAAAATAAGTCTTTTTTTTCTGGCAAGCAAACGCCAAAAAGATTTCTATTAACAGGGAAAAAAACAATGTTCATGCTCTTGTTTTTGTCTGATAGTTCACTCGATATACTAGTTCCTACTATATTTTAGACAGTGTTGAATAGAGAGACAGTTTTGGGCTTTCCAGCCGGGGAAATATTTTCCTTCATACCAAACACATCCACAGTTTTAAAATTCTTTACACTATGTTGATATAAGTTAGTAGTACTAAATTATTACGTTTTGCAATACCTTCCCTCAGGTGTGGTCAGACTTGAACTCAACTCTGATAGCAAGTTGAGTTGTGTCAAACATTTGGAGAGAGCTAAGATCCCTTTATGCACAGGGCAGAGTTCTGATTTTATATGCGACAACGCTACTTAAATTATTACAGAGTTCCTAATCATTTGATGTCTTTAAGGAATAAAGTTCACCGTACGGCGCGATGGTAACAAATTCAAAAAGGTCTCAAATTACTGCACAAACATTTAAATGTAGAGAATTGAATCGGGATATACTGATATCAACTCTGTACTTTTTTGTTTTGTGTCTTTCTAGTTTAACGGTAGTGTTTGACAAAAAGCCACAAAAAAACAGCACCCAAAATACTGGTATTTTGACAAAAAAGAAGGATACAGGTAGTTTCACCAAGAAATGTCATTTTTCATCAGTATACTCAGCTTACTGAAACTCTGAAAGCTATGATAAAAGTTTAGCATCCGTTAAGATACCTGCTGCAGATTTGTTAAGCCAAAATCTGAATATTAACATTGACAGGTCCTTTTTCAAGCACTAGATGCACAAGTGAAGAATGTGGTCTTCACATATTCACTTGAACACAGTAGTATAGATGAACTGTTCAGTTCCATCTTCGATTGCTTGGATCGCTTACAAAAGGAGAAAGAGGAGGCTCCGAAGCTCTTTAATGAACTTACATGCAGCATAGGTTCCATCCAGACAACAATTTCTCAGCATATGCTGAAAGAAGAGGAGCAGGTATTCACCAAATCTTCATTATCTACTTTTGATCTGAAGAGTAATCAATTTCTCGCTCGTAGGCCTCTATTGGTTTCGAAATGCCCTATTGCTTATTCAGATAAAATGAGTTCCGATTTCTCTATTACAAGCACTGAGAAGGAGAGATGAGTGAGTGTTCTGACATCTTTTAAATTTTACAGATTAAGTGTGGTAAATTATTGATGTACAACATTGCATGCCAATATAATCAGGATTATCACCTAGAGCCGATAATCTAAGGCAGTTCGAACCGCGTGGTAGGATAAGATGTTGATAACTATATAAGGAAATACAGCATAGATATTCTGATCCTTTTCTCTCTATATAGACACAATTTTAATTCTTTCCATTGTATGTTTGGTCCTTCTTTCTTGATGGAAAGATATGGTACTTAATCAAACTGCGCTGAAATTTCAATTCTTGTACGCTATCCAGTAGCAATTGAAGTGAGCGAATCACTTAATGAAGGGTGGAAGCAATTCGGAGACTTCAAAAGTATTACTTAATTTAGTCTTGTAAGAGATTTACATGCCAGTAGAAAATCTAGAGAACCTATTGAAGAAGCCAATAGAAAATCTAGAGAACTTATAGAAGAAACTAAGTTTTGATAATATTGCACCCAGAGCAGCTTAAATGGAGCGACATGGACTGTGAGATTCATATAGCCAACCCGGCTTTCTTAGGATCGAGGCATAGTTGTCATCGTTGAATTGTATTACGTATCCATGTGTAATAAAGTAGCTCCATATTTAGCTGAAAAGTTGATATTAACCCAAAATTTTGCTGATAGACTTAGAGCCTGTTTGGATGGGCTTAAAAAAAGCAGCTTATAAGCTGTTTTCAGCTTATAAGTTGTTTTAGATACGCTAGGCCAAACGGGCCAAATTATTTTTTTGACTTATTTTAAGCACAAAATGGCTTTAAGCTGATCAGCCAAACACTCAAAAAAGCTACTTTCAGCAACTTTTAAGCCAATCCAAACGGGCTCTTAATATACTGAAAACAGTTGAGTGCTCAAAGATGATATTATTAATTCTTAAAAGAAGATTACCGATTTCGCGTGATCTCTTTTTCCTGAAATCTCTAGCAAATAAAATCTCTGTGCAGATTTTTCCATTGATGATGCAGAAGTTCTCTTCCAAAGAGCAAGCTAGGCTTGTTTGGCAATACCTATGCAGCGTTCCTCTAATGATACTGGAGGATTTTATGCCATGGCTAACAGCTGGTCTTTCTTCAGATGAAAAGACAGACTTTCTGAATTTCATAAATTTTGTCGCACCTGAAGAGAAACTTATTCAAGAGGTAGATTTAAATTAATTCTCCATCGATATTGCTAACTTTAAATTCCTATCTCCTCTATCTAACTAGTTTGTGTCATTTTTTGAAGGTGTTCATCTCATGGCTTGATGATAACAAGGAAGCGTCTTTCAGGTCCTGCACAAAATATGGAAACGGAGCTAAATTTCATTATGGAAAAGCCAATATGAAGTACATATTTGAACTGGAAAAGCAGCAGCTGAATTCTTCAGAAGAACAGAATCCAATTGATGGTTTTCATATCTGGCATGCTGCTATTACACGAGATCTAAGAGTAATTATGGAGGAACTATATCAATTAAGAAGCTCGCTCTGTGTTTCGACCTTGTTATCCGTGGTTACACAGTTGAAGTTTTTTGCAGATGTGTTCACTTTCTACAGGTAAGTAGGCCATGCTCATTCAGTAACTTCTCAGCTAAATTCTTGTACTTGAAAAAAGTCAATGTGATCCTTTTTTTTTTTTTTTCTTTCTGAGTGTTGCTTTAATTTTCAGCAATGCTCTGGATCAAATCTACTATCCCTTGGTAGATCAACTGAACAAGGAATCCCTTTCTACTTTTCATGAACAATTTATTGAAAGAAGTCAAATTGAAGAACTGCAGAGATTGCTATACTATAAGCTGCATGAGGAGATACAATTAAGGGTCTTCATAGATATGCTTTGCCAGGAATTGGAATCATTTGTTGGGAAGATCAACAAAAAGCTGCTGTTTCTAGAAAACGAGGTATGCTGCCTTTCCAGCTGTAGTTTTACCATTACGTGACGGTGCCTGCCTTTTATGTAGTAAATATATATTAAGGACTAATTGACTTCATTTGTTAATAGACTCTTAATAATTTTCTATTTCTACTTTCAGCTACTTCTTCACAATTAGGGTGTTTCCTAAGTAGTTGGAAACTAGACTTTATGTTGACTTTTGTTCTTCTGGTTTCGTTCAGGTTTTTGTGTTCATTAGAGAGACCTTCAGTCATGAATTGCAGCTGTGGTTGTTGTACATGACCCTGCATGTGTTGCCACTTGGGTTCCTAAAGTGCATGATTATTTGGTTCTCTGCTCATTTATCTGAGGATGAGTCCAAAATGATATTGAACAATATAAAGTTGGAATCTGCTGATGTTAACAAGTCATTTTCTACTCTCTTATATGAGTGGGTTCGGATGGGTTATTCTGGCAAAATTTCTGTTGAGAAGTTCAGAAAAGATCTGGAAGAAATGTTCAGTAGCAGAAGCTATTTGTTTGAAAAGTGGAGTAAGAACTCAGGAAGTTGTTCCTCGCACTCGGAAATGCAATCCTCTGATAGATCTAAGACTGCATTACTGGGACCAAATTCAGCCATGACGTTAAGTAATTTGAGAAATCATGATACACCTTATTCTAATGGGATCAATCTTCATATATTTTTCTCAGATTCACTGAAAAACTTATGCTGCCTTCCTGAAACTGCTGCTGATGGTATGGGATTTTCCAGTCTTGATGTAAAACCTATTGACTTCTTCCATTTCTTCCACAAGGCCCTGAAAAAAGATTTGCAGTATGTTCTTTCTGTGTCAGTTAAGTTGACTGAAAATGTGGGAATTCTTGCTGAATTCGAAAGATGCTTCAATCACGTACGATTTCTATATCAGCTGCATAGTAAATCCGAGGATGAAATTGCCTTTCCTGCCTTGGAATCTAAGGGACAACTCCAAAATATCAGCCATTCATATGGAATTGACCATAAATTGGAGGTTGAGCAGTTCGACAAAATATCTATCATTTTAAGTGAGATCACCAGTTTGCAAGGTAATAAGCTGAAATACAAGATGTTGTGTTTAAATCTACATGATGCATGCATATCTATGCATAAAACACTCACCGATCACATCTATCGTGAAGAAGTTGAACTTTGGCCGCTATTCAAAGAACATTTTTCTGTTGAGGAACAAGAAAATATTATCGGAGACATGCTTGGGAGAACCAAAGCGGAGAGTCTACAAGAAATGATCCCCTGGTTGATGGCATCTTTGACACCAGAAGAACAGCAAGGCATTATGTCGATCTGGCAAAAAGTCACAAAGAATACGAAGTTTTTTGAGTGGCTGGGAGAGTGGTGGGAAGGCATACAGAGAGATGAGAGTGTAAATGCAGAGAAGGAATCAAAGGATTCTCTTTCATTGGCTGTTGATCCTTTAGAAGTTGTTTCTACATATTTGTCAAGAGATGATTTCAGGAGTTCAAGCATCTGCCACAAAAAAAGCGAGAACTATTCACTGACAGAGTCTGCTGATCATGATGTTGATAAAACCAAGAATGCCAAGGGGAACAAAATTGTTGATCTACCTGGAGGTATAACACAGCATTCTACTGAGGTTGACAAGAAGAGATGCAACGACACGATTGGCATGGGTGATCAGAGAGAGACAACTTGTCAGGATATAAAATTATGTGAGAAGTCTAGGCAAAAGGAGAACCATCTAATGCTGACTCAAGACAAGCTGGTTGATGTAATAAGAAGAGTATCATGTGACTCCTCGTTGGATTCTGAAAAGAAATCATACCTCATGCAGAGCTTGCTGATGAGGCAAATACATTTTCAACTTCTTGCATTATCTAGTTTTTTGGTTTATCTTTGTCTATGAGTTCTTCCAGAACCTTTAGCAGCTATAAAAATTTTGACTGCAAAAATAATATGTTAGAAAATACAGTGATTATACAATTTAGATATCCAGGAGGATAAATATTTGAACTTTTATCTAGTGAATCTTAGAAAAAACGAAGTCAATTTTCCTCTGGATTATTGGGAATATTATTAAGTGACCTACATTTGTTCTAGAATCCTTGGAATGGCAATTTGTTGACATTTAAATATACAAACGATTCTACTACTATACTGTAGATAAATGCAAAAGCACCTATACTTCTCTTTTTTTCTCTAGAATTCAGTTTATTTCTTCTGCCTCTTTTATTTGACTTGACTTTATATTGGTTCTTCAGCCAATGGATTTTGACACAGAAGAAATCTCATTCAGAGGCTGCTATTGCATACGATAAGGAGAAAATCAATGGTCAATGTCCGTCATTTCTTGATAAAACCGAATCAGTTTTTGGTTGCAAGCATTACAAGAGGAACTGCAAGCTACTTGCTCCATGTTGTAATGAGCTTTTTCCATGTATACGGTGTCACGACGAAATTACTGATCATTGTCTGGACAGGTGTGAGTGGGATGCACTTGGTCTCCATGCCTATTGGCAACTTCAAGACTTTCTTTTTTTTTTTTTTTTCCCCTGCTGATGGGTGTATCCCAACTCTTGTTATGACATGCTTGCAGAAAATCTATCACCCAGATGATGTGCATGAAATGCTTGAAGATACAACCTATCTGTCCCAGTTGCTCAACTCTCTCTTGCCACAGTTTCTCCATGGCTAAATACTATTGCAGAATCTGCAAAGTGTTTGACGACGACAGGTGAGAAATCGAGTTTACATTCTTCTGATTATCTTGTGGGGATTATGTCCCCTCACCATATAGTTCCTTCTGCTAATAGCAGCTAAGGTGGAAAAATTCATAAACGGGTAATCAGTGCCTGCCTGAAGTTCAGAGTTTAACTTCTATACGCCGACTACATATAAAAATATTACACTATCAAATAACCTCAAAAATAATTACAGATTTACAGGTAACTATCCATAATAAGAGAGATTAGTAATTTAGATAATAAGGCAGGTTACCTACTACAACAGGTTAAAATTATACTGATAACGTAAAGAAGGTTTATGCCTGTTCACTAATTCTGAACTTAGTTATTTCGAACTTCATAGACTAGCATTTGTCTGTTCCAACAAATTACTGCAGAGTGCTTCATTCACTAATTCTGGCTTCAACTTTGCGAACAGACAGATATACCACTGTCCTTTCTGCAATTTATGCCGATTGGGGAAGGGATTGGGCATCGGATACTTTCATTGCATGACCTGCAATGCTTGCATGTCAAAGGCTCTCTCTGTTCACACATGTCGAGAGAAGTTCTTGGAGGATAACTGTCCAATCTGCCATGAGGACATCTTCACTTCAGCCTCTCCTGTTAAGGCACTTCCTTGTGGTCATGTGATGCACTCTACATGTTTTCTGGTATTAAAAATCATACAAAGTTCCTTAGTTAACTAAAACTAAATGGACTTTCCCACTGTATTGCTTATCTTTTCTTCTTTATTATCTTTTTCTTTTTCTAATTTTAGGACTACACGTACACGCATTATACATGCCCAATCTGTAGCAAGACACTTGGGGATGTGAAGGTCAGCAAACTATTTAATGTGAAAGCTCATTAAACTGTTTTGTGGTTAAAAAATTTTATTCAATATTTAGCTCATTTGATGCTCAATTTCAGGTGCTCTTTGAGGCGTTAGATGCATTTATGTCCGAGGAGAAAATTCCCGAGGAGTATGCTGGCCAGATTCAGGTTCATTCAAATCATGTATTGTGTTTCCATATACGAATATCTTTCTGAATTGGGGTTAATGTGATATCAATCCTCTTGACACTGAGAAGGTTACATACAGGTTATTTTATGCAATGATTGTCAAAAGAGAGGAACTGCTTCCTTCCACTGGCACTATCATAAGTGTTCACATTGTGGTTCATATAACACAAGGCTTATATGATCAAAATCCAGAGTTTGTGCGAAAAGCTGATTTTGTGCTCCCTGTCGAGAGGCGGATCCATGATTTTAGGTTTATGGGTGTTTTGAATAGAACAGGATAACAACGTGATCAGGGATAGGTTATTTATACATATTAAGTGGATTTTCTTCACACAAATATAAAATCTGAGCCAAAACTACTGGTTTATGGCGAACCCCCAACTTCAGTGATAGATCATCCTGTCCCAGACAGTTGAGAAAGTGTTGCAGATATTCACCTTGAATGCTTGGGATGCATGAAGCAGTTCTGTTTTTTCATAGTCGATGAATAATGTATATGCTTCTTTTTCTTCAATCATCCTATGTTAAATTGCAACGATTCTTGGGTTCTGATTCATCATCAGTACTAACAGTGAGAATACTAACTCCTAACATGGATAGATTTTGAGTGAGATAATAAAGAAAAGGCTGAAATAAGTGTCTTTCTTCATTTTTGTCTAATGTATTCCAGACAGTTTTTTCATAATTGAGTAATGAATTGTATCAGACTTGATCTACATTGAGCATGATTGTCTCTTAAATCCAAACGCCTATGTATCCTCTGATTATTATTCCGTCATACTATCCTCTTTTTTTTTTTTTTTTGTTTAACCATTTGATATTTGGAACCTAGTGACCCGACTAATTCTGATTTATGATGCATGGACCCATTAATAGAGAAGTGCTCCCTACCAAGAATTTCGGGGCAAGTCCACAAATAGTCATCTTAGGACCCTTAAAATTTAGCCGAAATTTACAAAGTTTTTAAGTTTAGCCGCCTCAGAACTAACTTCATATGTGCAATGTCTGAAGTTGAAATCGCGGGTCTAAAGTCTCTGACAATGCAGTTCAAATTCAGACATGAGGTCTGAATTTAGGCTTTGGCAATTCAGGTTTGAAATTCACGAAGTAATGCTTGCAAAAGCTGGTTACTTTAGAAAAAGTAGAATTGTTTCTCTGGCCAGCAAAATTTGTTGTTGTAAATAGCAACCCATATTGTTGTCTTTTCAAATTTCCTTAACAGGATTGCACACACCACCTCCGTATGTATCAAATGAGTGGTGAAATTCCTTTTGCTCTTAAACCTTGTGTATTTATTTCCATTTCTATATATGTAAACCATACAAGTACATGTGTGAAGTTGCAACGCAGAAGAAGAGTATCATAAACAGAGGTCTGAAGTTTGTCAACGCTGGCTAAAGTTTAAATAGCTTTAAAATCGGCCATCTTTTAGATAATACCATCACAAGCGACTACACGAATAGCTGATTTTGGGACCCCTACTTATTTCGCAATAGGAGTTTAAATTTTTGTAAGTTTAGTCACTCCAGACTTATGCGACTAAAGTTGAAAAAGCAGTGTACACAGTTACAACTTACGGACATGTAAATCTGAAGTTGTAGTTATCTGAAGTCGGGTGAAATATGTTTCCACTTACAGTCTTAATTCACCTCTACCAGTATTTTCACGTTTTCCCAATAACACCTACAATGTTATCAAGCTTTTCCAACAACAGTCACAACAACCAGCGCTTTTGTCTAAAGGTTTAGGGCAAAAAGTATCCACTTTTTGTATATATTAAGGTTTATTTCAGTTAAGGGGTATATATCACGGATTAAAATAGCTCAACCCGTATAAATCATTAAAGACCACTTTGGTCATATTCGCGATTTTTAGGTGTTGCTTAAGTGTCCGTTTCTACCACTTGAAAAGAGAATCCGCGACTTAAGTAACACAAAAAACAAAAAGTTGAACCAAACTAGCACAAAAACAAAAACAAAAAAAATACATTACTAGTTTTCACGCACGAAATTAGTGCGTGAAAGGACCAAACTGCAAAAATCCAGTTTCGGCCTTTCACGCACGAATTTTGTGCGTGATAGGGTTTCTCGTTTTGTTTTTTTTTTTTTGTGTGTTACCTTTCCAATCACGTTTTTTTCCATACTTTGGGAAAAGATTAGTCATGTTTCAAAACCCCAAAATATCAATATTTTATATAAAACTTAATATCTTTTTTTGCTTACAATAATGTCGGCTCATTATATCAAGTCCACCTAAACGTTTGGATCGTCGTTTTAGGGGTTCTAAAGTGCCCCGAAGTAAGTTTTGAAACTTAAGTTTTGAAACTTGTCATATTTATAGGGTTTTGATTTAAGTGTTTTATTATATTTGAATGTACAAATTTAAATATTTGATTTAATAATAATTCATCCAATACGAGAGGTTTATACTAATTAAAAAATAATTCATTCCATTTAATTACAATACTAATTTAAAGCAATACAATAATAAATTACAATAACAATACAATCTTTAAATTCTAGAGGTTCTATTACTTCGAGACGTGCTTGTACTACCACGGCCTTGTTGCCCACACGAACGATTGTCATGGCCATATTGCTTACATATAGGGCATTTGCGAGAGTAAGTTCTTTCACTAACATCCATTTGATTGGGTCTACGACTCTGTGAGTTAATGCCCAATTTTCTGATGTAATCCTTGTTAGCAACCATTGAAAACGGCTCGTTTGGCCAATAAGCTTCATTACCAAGTGGGTGGAATTGGCCGGAATATGCTCTAAGGTAACTGTGGACCTTGTATTTCCCCGCCACATAATTTGTTACCGTTTTTCTCATTCTCTCGAAGCACTTGACAAAGATGAGAACACGGCACGTGGTACGTTTGCCACTTACCACAAGTGCATGTTCTTGTTGCCTCATAAACGGTATGCACGTTTCCACCCTTACCGTTGTAATAACCCGTCCTAACTTCATACACATGTTGAATTGGGTCATACTCGGTCATTTGGTGACGCTCACATTTTTTTCTATAATGCTCCATAGTTTTGAAGGGCTTTGGCATCCATGTCCCGCCGTCGGCTAATATCGCTTCCGGCTCGCCTTGTCCTAACCACAAATCGCTCCACCACCTCGCTTGAAAGTCATTCTCACCATTGCGGTGACGGATGTAGTCCTCGAGCGATTTCAAAGCAAGCCATTGAAAGACTCGAGCCGTTTGTTGTGAGCATGCCCCATCTTTTGCCTCCATCACATTTAAGCGTCCATTTTTCAACTTTGAGCTTCATCAACCAAACGTATGCGGGTTCACTCACCGCTTCGATCGCATCCATTTTTGCAGCCCATTTTTCGTTGTCGATGCTCCATCGCAATTTCCCCACATCAATTTGTTTAGAGTGCCATTGTGAAACGTTGATTGCAAATTTGCCTTCAAGTGCCTTAAACAATAGCGATGGTAAACAAAGGAGCAGGTCGCCACCCCGTAAATTATCCATATTGTGCACTATGCCTTTATGACGATCGTACAACACACATATACCTAAGCATTTATCCTTAATAACATGAGTTTTCAAATGGGTCAAAAAGATCCCCCATGTGTCGTTGCTCTCGTTAGCGGCAATTGCGAAAGCAAGAGGAAATATTGACCCATTGGCATCCATTCCTATTGCAATTAGGATACTTGATGTCGTAGGCACAATATACATGCGTACCATCTATGGATATCCTTTCGGCTACATGAGCAAAACCATCAATGCATGGTTTGAATGTCCAAAATACGAAGTTGAAGATTTTACCCTCTATAAGCCGCCACTCTACAACGGTACCACGATTAAAATGTTGTAGTAGCCGCCATATACCTCGGGCGCCGATTGAAAAGAAGTATGCCAATTTCCAAAGACCATCTCAAAAGCACGTCTACGCCCGAGAAATCCCTTTTCGTTGCTTATAGTTTTACTATATACGGTTTGAACGTTTCGAATACAATCTTTAATGGGGAACCTGCACAAGTTTCAACAAACAATATTTAGTAATGATCTTTCAATTGATATAAGACATATAATGTACTAGGTAGGATAAGTTACCTTGGCGTTTCAGCAATGTCTTTAAGTAACACTTGAGCAATCATGTTTGTATGCAAAAAATATATATTATTTACGATAAATTTTACAACACTAATGTATATACACTATCGATGATGGGTCCCACATGTAGTATGTCGGACACTATCCCTAAGCCTAAGGCTCATACCATCCCCATCGCCCTCGTCATAGTCTCCATTGCCCTTTTTCCTCTTAATAACCGGGCGCTCCAAGTCATGATCATCATCTCTTCGCCTAGCCCGTGCTCCCTCGACTCAGTAACGTGCTTCTTCGGGATCCGGTCCGGCCGGCACGCCGAACCTCAGGCTGGGTTAGGTCTGGTGTCTCGACCTCTACCTTGTCGGGAGTCGCCACCTCAGGCGCCGAAGGATGAACCTGAAAAGTATATAGTAATTAGTACCATTTATTATTTATATTGAATACATTAACGTTATTTATTTAATAGAACTTGTGTCAACGGGCGCCCGAGCAGCTCCGAGATGGGTCCGTAGGCTCCGAGACGATGGTGTGTGGTGGTGAATATGAGATAGTCTCCTAGATGGGTCGCTCCGTGGACCCACGGGCGTAGAACAATGAATACGAAATAATATATAAATAATTTAGGTTTGATTTATTCTAAAATGAACCTGAAATAAACAAATAATTAATAAATTATTTTACTTTATTGTAAAAGTCAAACCTGTGTGTCGACGGCCTCCTGAGATGCCTGGTGAGAGGGCTCCTGAGCGGCCCCCGGAGCAGGAGATGCAGATGGTGCCATATCAAATACGAAGTCCTCGAACATGGAGTCGTCGAAGTGTAAATGTAGGCCACCCTGTAGATCACGAACCGGCCGCTCACCCTGTGGATCACGAACTGGTCGATGTGAAAGTGAAGGCCAGGGCACATAACCTGAAAAAGGGTCTGGCGTATACAGAGGTGTCTGTGAAGTCGACGGCCGGGAATGAGAAGTCGATTGGATATCTGTAGTTGCCGGCCGGTAAGAACTCGGCTGGATCTCTGTAGTCGACGGAGCCTCATCACCTCTGCCGGCCCCTACCACTGGCGATGGCCGGCGATGGCCACCAGCCTCCTTGGCGACCACGACCACCTGTCGCCCCTAGGCGGGGCACCGGAACACGCTCATGGAGACGCTCAAAGTCATGTGTCCGTCTCGCGCCCGGCCTCGGCAAGCTCAATCATCCGTGCTGCATACTCCGCTGTCTCGGGGGCCTCCGTACGGGCAGTGCTCTCATAGCGCATCGTCTGAACGGTCCGTACCTGCATATGTTTGCAAATATTAATAATTGAATAAATTTGTAAAGTAGTACATAAGACGATGGTTTAAGTTTAAGACTAATAAAACTTACCGGCCGCCTCGTACGCTCCGCGAGAGCTATATATCCCGTGCCATCCGGAGGACGCCACGGGGGCTAATAACAATGACGCGAGCGATCCGTATGTACCACCTACGTACACACGGATGGGAGTGTCGTGTCCGACCACCGCTAGGCTCGCCATCCTCACATCCCAACTCCGGACCCGCCGCCGCATATGGAGTCGTCACGCATCATCGACGCCCGCACGCTCGTCCCTCGCATAAAGGGTCATGCTCCCAAACCGTAGCCGCAGGTATATTCTGTACATACCCAAACTGTCGTAACACGCGGTCGGGCGCGTGATACTCAACGATATCCATATATATCAATGGACACCGCGACATCCACATGTGCTGACCAGCCCTACAAAACGCCGGCAGCTCATCCAAAATATGATCATACGACGTCCATATAAAAGCCTGTAAAAATAATTGAACTAGTTAACAACAAAAGACTAAAATAGTAGCTATGTGGTCTAGCGTGTGGATCCAAAATATGAACATACCGTCTGCGCCGTCATGCGATCTAGCTGATCCCTAAACGGGAGAAGGCTGTGGTGCGTCTCCACACGTCGGCGTACGCCTCGCGACCAACTCCGCGCGTATGGCATCGGGACAGTAAGATAGTCAGCGGGAGGGTCAGCTGGTATGGGCTGAAAAGGTCTCAACCTAGTCCACACCCATATCTGATATAGTCATTTAAAAAAAAATTATCAGTCGTTTAAAAAAATATATTTTGTGTTTAATTACACACACTTAAATATATTACCCGAAGGGAGCGAGCAAAATGCAGGACCCTACCCCTCGTGCCCATAGAACATCGGCAGAATCCTCGATACATATAGCCCAAAGACGCAGCGCCTTCTAACTATAACATCCTATCTCGGCGAGATCGTCAATATACCGAAGATACCTCAAGCTCATACGCGAACCCGAAGTGTTCGGGGAATAGGATGGCCCCGAATATGATGAGTAGGTATAGACGCACACGTCGGTCAACATCGTACCGAGGCATGTCCTCTCCAATCGGATGTCGCATGTCCGCGAGGCGCAAGCGAGCGTAAAGGGCCGACAACAAAAGCCGACTCGCCGTAAATATGACCATCCGTAGCCGCGAAACCGGGTGAGCCTAATCAACTCATCCCGCAAGGCGGCGGCACAGAGGCTCCTCAATATACAATGGGCGTCCATCAACTGTAGCCCATAAATGACCTCCACATCCTGAAGGGTAATGGTAGCCTCACCGGTGCGGAGATGAAATGTGTGCGTCTCCGGTCGCCACCTCTCAATCAATGCCGTCACTAGCGACCTATCGTGCTATACCCGACTAACTTCGACGCACCGGTAGATACCGCCCCGACGTAGTATATCCAGGACACGAGGATGTGGGGGGCGAGCAGCTAAGATCTCCTATGCCGAGTCCCCTGTCGGCACGGACACCGAGACTCGGTGCCACAGGTGTCGGATGTCCATATATGTTGCGACCTATGCTCGGCCGAAGATACAAAGAATCCTCTCGGTCGAAGGGCCCCGGATCAAGAGGGTGGTGATCCATCTATTTTACGCATTTTAAATCAATCATTAACAAGTAGTATTAGTATTAGTTATGTAATCTTTTATCGAAAATTTTATTAAGGATTGTGGTGACCCATCTGTTTTACGTATTTTAAATCAATCATTAACAAGTAATATTAGTTATGTAATCTTTTATCGAAAATTTTATTAAGGATTGTGGTGACCCATCCGTTTGATTTAATTTTAAATAAATCATTAACAAGTAATATTAGTTATGTAATCTTTTATAGGAAATTATATTAAGGGTTTTCAATCCTAAGCTACGGGTTATGAATCCTAAACTAAGGGTTTTCAATCCTAAACAATAAAGATAAGTCAAATAATTAACAACTAGTTAGCATACAATTAGTATAAATAATTAATAAATAAACAATTAACTAACTAATCAAATAATTAACAAGTTATTATCATATATTTAATAAATAAACAATTAAGTAACTAATCAAAAAATTAATAAATTATTATCATATATTTAACAAATAAACAATTAATTAACTAATGAAACAATTAAGAAATTATTAACAAATAAACAATTGGCTTAACAAAATTAAATAAATAATTAGCCGTCTAACAATTAATAAATACTTAAGTCGCTAATCGAACAATTAACAAATACTAAATAAACAAGCAATAAATAATTAACTAATTAACAATAGATAAACAAATAAAAAAAATAAAAAAATAAAAACGAAAAAATGGGCAGTCCCAACCGTGCATACGGACTGCCCAAAAACGCACAAAAAAAATGCGCAAAACGAGTAATCCACCACAGTTACACAATGACCATGCTTAGGGTAATAATATATTTAATAATGTAATAGAAAATTCATAGTGAAATACCTAGATTGAAGCTTTTTTTGAGTTTTTGAAATGTGTTCTACGCCGCTCTATTCCGAAATCCAACCTTAGAAACTTGTTCCTACACTTCAATATACCAAGAATATTGAGTTTTGGATTGAAAAATAACACGAAATTAGTGTTTTAAGGGGGTTGGGACCACTGATAAGGGGGTTTAATGGCGGGTGGGGGAGGGGGACAAGTCGGGTCTGTGGTGGGGAAGAAGGAGGGGACGATTTATGGTCACCCCATTCACGCACGAAATTCGTGCGTGAAACCTAGTATTGTATTTTATTTTATTTTTTGTGGTAGTTTGGTTCAACTTTTGGTTTTTTGTACTACTTTAAGTCGCGGATTCCTTGAAAAGACCGCAGGAAAAAACATGACGTTCTTTTGCATGTATCTACGTTAATCCAAAAGTACGGCCGCTAGCTTAATATACATATATTACATATAGCCGTGTAGGCTATTATTATTTTTTTAGCGGACAGCGGAAAAAAAAATGGCTCTAATCCACGATAATTTAACAAGTTTGAGATTGAGACGGGTTTATTGGAACCGACTCAAATTTTAGTTCTTCCCATTTACGTTAGCTACACATGTTGTGACTCGTATGTTGTGGCCTTATGGCTTGTTTGAACCTTTACTTTTGATTGCGAAACAAATCACAAATTCATTAACACTTCTATTACTCCTGTATTGATTAAAAACAAAAGTTACATTAAGATGGTTAACGGCTCATGCAACTTTCAATCCCAAGAAAAGTTTTTACTCAATCACAATATAATAATATATTCAAAATTCTGTGTACTGATGATATAAATCTTTAAGTTCTATCAACTGATGACATAAATCTCCATTGTATATTTAAGCTTGGCAAAGATGAATATATAACTAGCTATTAATATTTACAATTTACTAATAATGTAAAAACGTTATACTGTAAATTTAAATAACATAAATTCATATCTAAAATCCAAAAATAACGAACCAAAAAGATAACAAAGAAAATAACCATTGCGATCATACGAGTCGAGTAGTCAATAGAGCCATTTGTATCTCTTAATTTAAAGGCCCGTACAAATTCTTTGTGAATCGCTTGCTCTTTCTCTGCGGTGAAATCACGCGTGATATTATCGTATGTCTCATGTATATCCTTACGCGACTTGTTCTTTATCCTCTCAGCAATTTCTTCTGTACAAAGATCATGCAAAGTTCTAATCTCAAGGTAATTTGCAGCCAATGCAATTTCCAAGAGGGATTTAAGGCTAGTGCACACGAATTTCTCATCGTAATTCTTGATTTCTTCTTCGTTTGAACCCAAATCCTCTGCATGTTTCTTGAGTTATTCAACGATTTTGAATAGCGTCTCAGTGTCAACATTGGGAAGTGGATAGATGTTAGTAGCTAAATCATCTTCCACCATGTTTTTGATTGTTTTAGACTCCGTGGCAATGGATTTTCCAAGCTCAAATTCGTCTCCATCAGAAGACTTCAAGATCAAAAACCTCCTCCCTGAGGTTGATGATGATGATGATGATGATGATGCCATGAGAAAATCTTTTTTTTAGCTAGGAGGAAGACGCAGAAGAAAAGAAAAAACTAGGATCAAATAGGTCCGCGCTGGTATTTATAGGAGTTGAGTGGTTTTTAAAACCCAACTTCAAACCTATTTGGCTTTGGTTCTTGATTTTTGAAGTCTACTTGGTTTCTAAAAATAAATAAATAAATAGATTTTGACTTCTACATACTAACTGTGAAAAAGAATTTTGATATTATGAGGTAACATAAAAGATAGAGAACACATAACCGTCACTAAAAGATAAGAATTTTTGCCCCCTTTTTAGTTTTTTTCTTTTATAAAACCAATTCCTAATCCAATTATAATCCCAACACGCTGGAAAACAAACCCGAGCCAAATCCAAATTGTTTAAATGATTAAGACAAAATTTTAATTTAAACCTCATATAATTTTAGGATTTTATAAGATTATAGCAACTTGGAGAAGGAATATTACGGTTGTTCACTTAAATAGGGAAATAAACCACGTTTACAATATAAAAATGTCGTGGTTGAGTAGCTGACTAAAGCAATAGATACTTACCAGCAACCTGTGCAAGGCATTAAGAAAATACAATTAAGATATACAGTAATACATTAAGAAAAAAAACAATACCAGAAACCCCTACAGGTTGCTAAAAAAAAAAAAATATACCAGAACCCCCACAGGTTGCTACCATGATACCCAAAAAAATAGCCAGAAGTTCAAGTCGGAAAGATCGAGTTTCAAAAAGTACGAAATGAGTAGTAAACACATTAGATGTACTAACAATCTTACTACTCGCAATGTTCAAAAAGTCAACTACCCTTTCATTTAATTTAACTTTCGTAGACATCCGTAATACAAAGTTCCCACAACTTCTGGGCACTCAAAATTCTTTTTCCTCCAAGAGGAAACAACAAAATGAATATAGAGAGAGTATAGAAGACTTACTATTGACTGCATCACTAAAGACTAAAGACCAATTGCCAATCTATACAGACTTGCTTACATTGAAAGTGAAAGATATATGATTCATTACCTGTGTACAGAAGCAATATCTGGTAATAGTAGGTTGCCATTCGGAAATCAAACATCTACATGTTCCTCATGACCACGAAACTGGTGGCTACTCTACTTTCTTCAACCACGCACCTTATTGTAGGGATTCCAAAATTTTCAGATGACGCAAAAACTTGACTTTGCCAATGCTACCAAGTATCAAGAGCACCAAAACTTTCATTTTTCTTTCCAATCCTCTGATAACTTCCACCATGATACACAAATTTGAAGTTCTTCTCGCTAGCAGGCCAACTACTCCTATCTTCTCTTCATCTCGACAACAAATTTCTGATGGTATAGTACAGTTTCTCACACAATTTTGTAACTGTGCAGATCAATTGAATAACATCTGTGCACAAGTAGCATGATTGCCTTTGATGATTGAATGGAAAAGCACAGTAGCACATCTTCATTGCAGTGTCGGGAGGTATATTTTCTAAGCTGAAATAGATTTACAGCTTCAAAGAAACCAACGAAATTCCAGATTATCTTTTGACTATCTGAGAGGTACCATTTGCTGGCTGGACTAGTTTACAGCTTCGAAGAAAAGGACCTGTGGTTGCAAATGCCCTCTTTCACACATAACGAGAACATCATCCCAGCCACCAATTACCTGAATATAAAATATCAATAATAACAGAATCTTATTTGAAAGATAACAAGAAAAAATGGAAGAAACAGAATATTACCTTTACGGTTTTGTCATCATACATGATCCAGTGTCCACGATCATGACTGTAGGCAAAACAGTGATAATGCTGTCCATAGTAGCAAACCTGAAAGAAATGTCAAGCGATCAAATTATCCATCTTAGACACATTCCACACCAGAATTAAAGACACTTGTTAGAATGCAAACTGAAGGTGGTTCGACATCCAAAAGTACTACAAAGTGATTCTCATATTCAAACTAGCAACATGAAAGATACCTTTAGCTTAAGCATATGCAGATGAAGATAAATTAAAGAAAAAAAGCAAGCTCAAGCATATTTAGGATTCATAGAGAAAAAATCTGAACAGGGCAACAAAAAGGAAGCTGTATACTTTGAGATACGTTTTTGACCCAAGCTCTGACTGGAAAACAGTAATGTTCTTGACACAACCAAGGAAATACAGAAAAAATGGAACAAAATATACCCGGGCTGATCAAATAGTCGCATTTACTCATCAATCATGAAAATACAGCTTTATGTACAAAAAAGGACACAATAACACAAGTAGTTCTTTCAAAGATGACAGAAAATACTCCTCAATTAGTAGAAATCGTAAAGGAAATATGAACCAGCTTGCACGTAATATTTTAGAAGCAAAAAACAGTTGACATGGTTTTATGTATTAAAGAAACTAGTTGAGGATACAATATAACATAGACAAGGAACGTGTGAGAATTATCAAAATAGGAGCAGGAAATTATCTGAAATATGGATGGGCTTGTATATTCGGTGCCAGACTGCCAGTTACTTTATTATATTTTGTCTTGAGCTAGTTATGGAATTTTAAATACTAAGGCCCCTAGCAATACATAGAGGAAAATGTCAGCAGACAAAAGAATAAGAAACATTTACCACAGAAACTAAGTAATGTTTGTTTTTCGGATCAAGACCACGATAAAGGACACCAATGTCCACTTCAGTAGATAAAGCTGATAATGTCGCTTTTATGTCATCTACATTCTCACATGTATTCTGCCAACCTAAAACTGCAGGGAGGAAAAAACAAGTCACATTGGAAACAAATATGATTCTCTTAAGATTTTTACATCACCCATGGGAACAAAAAAAAAAAAAAAAATAGAGAGAGAAGGGAAAGGGGAACATCAGAAACTGTAGTTACCCGTTGTGAAAATATGTGGTGGAGCAGAGAGAATGTGATGAATATAGTTAAGTTTCTCACATCCACCAACCTCAGGATCGCAAGCCAACTGATGGTTCATCTCAACAAGATTCAGAACCTCATCGAACGAGCTTTCTGGACACATAACCTGAAATGAAAAGAACAAAAACTCAGTAAAATGTGCAAATTGATTCGTCCCCTCCTCAGAATAACGGTAAATCAAATTGCTCATTATCCAAACAATGTCTCTCGTTGAACTTCAAAAGATTAATTTACTGAATGGAAACAAAAGTGAAATTGCCTCAAGGAACAACAAAACATGCCTTCATTGTTCGGAGTGCACTAGCATTAATATTATGAAAGAACGATGTGTACTTCAGATGTCTAGACTCCAATCCACAATTGTAGCAGTTCATCCGTTCAAAAATATCCATCCCGAAAAGAGAATGCACAGTACAAGCACTACTTGAGCAATCCCAAGAGCCCATACAGCTGCTATCAGCAGATTCAGCATCCGAAACACCTAAAGTTGATGTAAATGATCGATGTAGGCAATCGAATATTACACCCAGTACTTCAGAAGCATCATTCATTTGAGCCTGTAAGTCAATATCTCGTTAATTGAATTCAAAGAAGCTGACTCCTAGTAAAATACGAGGCAATCAATGGAGTTCCGTATTTACCTCCTGAAAGAAATTACTATCAGGATAAAGGTTGCTGAGGGCAATTCTCAGAGAAGTAGGAGCTATAGCCTCTCTTCGCATCTCAGCAGAAGCCGTGTTCAAAGCAGTGAATATGTCATATAAAGCACATACCACACATGGATCACCCACATGATCATGTTCTGAGGATGATCTTCTCAAAAATTCATCTCGAAATTGCCTTAGATGCCACAATGACTAAAATGTGGCAAGAAAACAAGATAAATCAGAGAACGCACTTGAAGTTAAAGAAAACTGGAAACAGAAAAAACAAAGTTAACTTTTCTATTATAAAACAAAGCATTAGCACTTGTAACTACTGCTAACCTGTATAATGACATTTAGAAAGCAATTGTATTCTCCAACTTCATTCTTTAGCCCAGTGCCATATACATCCAATTCTTTGACATTTCCAAGACTAATTTCACTATCCGAATCCCCGGTTTCAGAGATCATCCTCTGTGCCCCTGAACTTGCCATCAAGGGAGATCTCTGATGTGCATGGAATGCATCTGACATAAAAAGAGAGAATGAGGACCGAAGTCACTTGAACAATCAGGAGATAGGAAATACTAACGCAGTTAAATCTTCAAGCCAAATGGAAGAACAAACGCTGCATCAGTTCTCAAGCTATAGCACGTCACTTTCCTTCAAAAACCATTAAAGAGGGTCTTTTTTTTTTTTTTTTTTGAAATCGTCTTAAGTTGACAGAAGATGGGAGAAACGTAGATAAGTTGTCTTCTGATCATCAAGCTTAAGCAGCGAACTAGATACAGATAGAGAACAGCCTAGACTACTAGTTCCCAAAAAAATAAAGAACAGCCTAAGTTAATACACATTAAAACTATCTCGGGGCTTAAGTTAATCCACATTAAAACTATCTCGGGGCTTGTTACAAAGATAAATAGACATACCAAGACTTTGGCGTACAGCTCTCTGAAGATCAGCTTGGAACCTTTCTTCATCATCTTCCTCCACATGTAGCTGCCTCAATGTCTTTGTTCCACTATCTCTGGTACCATTATTTTCTGGGGTTGAAATCAAATAGTAGTGAATTTAGTTCACTTCAACAGAAGCCGTGCATAGAACAGTTTGTAATTGAAATTTCATGGAAAAATATTGGCAGAGCACCTATTTACACCCACCAGCTTTTTTAAAAAAATTCTGAAGAGGGTTGCCGGAGAGATCAAAAGGGTAGGATCTCAATTTGGCCCAAAACTGTGTGCAACTCCAAAAGTTATTTTAAAAAGAGACTCCACCGATTTTTTATGTCAAAGGTTCATAGAGTTGGTAGGCTGGGTGTTTGGAGACAGACCCTGGAATCTAAGGATTTCAGGTTGAGCAAGACTAAGACGGAGTATCTGGAATGCAAGTTCAGTGATGTTATGCATGCAGCGGAGGTGGAAGTTAAGATCAATACACAAGTCATACCCAAGAGGGGAAGTTACAAGTATCTTGGGTCTATAATCCAACGAACCGGAAAGATTGACGATGATGTTGCACATCGTATTGGTGCGGGGTGGAGGAAATGGAGGCTCGCGTCCAGGGCACTATGTGATAAGAATGTGTCACCAAGGCTCAAAGGTAAGTTCTACATAGTGGTGGTTAGGCCTACTCTATTGTACGGGGCAGAGTGTTGGCCAGTCAAGAACATACATGTTCAGAAGATGAAGGTGGCGGAGATGAGGATGCTCAGATGGATGTGTGGGTATACTAGGATGGATAGGATTAGGAATGAAGATACACACGACAAGGTGGGAGTGGCCTCCATGGCGGACAAGATGAGGGAAGCGAGACTGAGATGGTTTAGGGATGTGAAGAGGGGTGTGGATGCACCAGTAAGGAGTTGTGACAGGTTGGCTTAGCAGGTTTTAGGAGATGTAGAGGTAGGCCGAAGAAGAACTAGGAGAAAGTGATTAGACAGGACATGGCTCATTTTCGGCTTACTAAGGACATGACTCTGGCCATGGAGACAAATCTGGAAAGTTAAGATACCTCTTCAGGTTCCATGCTTTACATGGCTGCTAGCCAAAGAAGCTGTTTTGACACATGAAAACCTGAGAACGAGAAGGATTATATTAGTTTCAAATTGTTGCTTATGTGGGGAAGCAGCCGAGACAGTAGGGCATCTGTTTTTACATTGCAGAATTACTGATCAGCTATGGAAGATTTTTATCAATCTCAGAGGCATATCTTGGACAATGCCTAGCAAGATTGTTGACACTCTTTCTAGCTGGGAGGAGGCTGGGATTGGGGCAAGGAATAAAAGCTACTGGAGGATCATTCCAGCTTGCATATGGTGGACAATCTGGAAAGAAAGGAACTCCAGATGTTTTGAGGATAGAAGTAGCACTCTACAGAAGATCAAGAAGATCAAGCAAGACTGTATGTTGCTATTTTGTTTTTGGTGTACAAAGAATCCCTCTGTAGATGCAGAATCAATCTTAGAAGTTCTTGACTCATGTTCTTAGTTTTCTTTTTTCTTTTGTAAAGGGGTTTTCAGTACTACCTAAGTACTGGTCTAGATCGGAAGGTTTGGAGGTCGAGGGTCAGGGTAGATAGATAGTAGGTAGCCGAGTGGTGTCGTAATCTTACTAGTATTTTTTTAGTATTCACGTAGTATTGTACATCTTACCCTCCCGAGACCCCACTTGTAGGATTACACTAGACATGTTGTTGTTGTTGTTCATAGAGTTAGTACTAAATTGTGCTCACTTTTTAGCTACAGCATAACATGCCAAATTGAGTATCGTCAAGTAATGCCACAATTACTACATCATTTATCTGAAACCAAGACGCCTTGCTCCTTCAAAGTTTAACCAATGAAGAAATGGAAAGAGATGATTGAGTTCACCAATCACTGTTGCTAATACAACAGAAATTAGCTTGGGCATACATTTGCTTGTTCCAAAGATTCAAATACAGGATGTGGTCCAACTTTAGAAGCGACAGTTTATAAGAGCAAAATCGACCCAAAAATTACCAATCTTAAAAG
The DNA here is from genome assembly GCF_029784015.1 of Lycium ferocissimum. Classification (NCBI taxonomy): domain Eukaryota; kingdom Viridiplantae; phylum Streptophyta; class Magnoliopsida; order Solanales; family Solanaceae; genus Lycium; species Lycium ferocissimum. The sequence continues at coordinate 24,330 of NW_026720753.1, forward strand.
CCGTCATAACATTTAAACCTAGTAATCTATATTTGATCAAATGAATAAATGAACTCTCTGTTTCAATATTGAAAAGAAATACTTGTGTTTTAAGTCAATAGGTTAACAAAACAACCCTCCTCCTTTCTCCGGGCTTGGGACCGGCTGTGTTATAGAGATGACACTAACTAACACACAGGCGGAGTTATCACATGAATGTCATTCTTCAACAATCCCGAAGCTTTTCCCAAGGTAATACACACTTCCATTGAGCCCACATTCACCTTGCATATTTAACAAACTACTGAACACTAAATGATAAAGAAGCAGTAAGGAATATGAACTATAAAACAGACACTTCCTGAGAACAGTCAATCACGGGTTACATTAAAGTCATCCACCATGTAAGAAATACCCTCCAACATGAAACTGTTCATTTTTTCTACAACCAGGAAATCCCGTCATTTCTGACACAACCAACTTTCCTTTACAAGTAAAAATAACAGCAACTAGCAGAAAATGCAAAAGCATCAACCACCCATTCAAGTTGAAGAAGCAAAATAGAAGTCATCTTCCAGAAAAGCAGAAGCAGCCAGTTACATAAAAGTTAAGCAAACAATTACTCACCACGTGAAGAATCCAGAGCTCTTGATTCACTAATTTCAGGTTTTTCCCTTTCAGAAGAACCAGATTGATAATTCCCCTCACTAAATTTAGACGAATCTTTCTGGCGCCGGCCTTTTCTTCCAGATCGCTTATCAGATATCAATATACCATCCTCTGGAGTTCCTTTGTTTGACGATCCTGAATAAGAGAAACAATGATAGCATATTCAGATGACATCTTCCTAACCCTGTAACCTTTGGTACAGATTATTTGGGAAGCATAAATAATTCCTGTCACAAATCAAGGCAATACCATCTCTTTGTGCCATTCTTTCTGGAAAGTTCTTCGAAAGACCTTCTAAACTGTTGAATAGTACATTGTTCTGCATAAAGGAAAGTCACATGTTACGGCCTTAGTTTTAACTTTTAACAACATGAGAAATCAGAATGACAAACGTTCTAACAGAAAAAAGACAATCAGAGTGTTAACCTTCTCACTACTCTCCCGTTGCTCATTGATTTTCTGATCAATATCACAACCCGTGTCGGGATTCATTTTTTGATATGGGTAAGAGTCAGGATTCCTAACTGCATCCATATTCTCTTGAATTGTTCTTGCAGTTCTCTTATGTTGCTCGGCCAGATGCTTCAGCTTAGCCTCATTCTCAATTCTTCTTTGATACTCTAAAGTTTCTTCAAGCTTCCTTTCCTCGGCTTCAAGCTCAATCATACGTTTGTACTCCTCCACCTCCTGTAGATCCAAGGTATTACCAGTTTGAGGAATTTCACTCTCTTGATCATCACCATCATGAGCAAGTGGAAATGAGCTGCACCAAAACATACACTTGGAAATATTAAAGGACGTAGAGGATTTGCTTAGATGCATAACTAGAGGTTGTGTAAATGGAGAAATAGGCTGCTGGGAACTAGGAAGAGACATACGCATGTTCCATAGTCTCATCGTGAAGCACATGCAATTCATTACCACTGTTAGGCTGCACAAGTAAGAGGAAACAGGTTATACCTCCCCCCAGCAATACACATAAACAACTGCTTCAGAAACAAAAGTCTGACCCACAGCTCAAACCTTTGAATCCTTTGCTTTTCGATACTCTTTGTTCTTTTTCTTGTCCTTTGTCTTTTCATGGGCATTTTTAGACTTCTCATTTCCCCCACTTGAACTCTTCTCGGAATCACGTGCAAGTTCAGCCAGAAAAGCCTCCCTTGCAGCATCAGATTTCTCAGTAGCATCTTTCTCAGCCAGGTCCTCCAAGTGTGCCTAAGGATGAGAAGAAAAAATCGTCCTAATCAAAAGAAGAATGACAAAGGCGAAAAGAGGATAGGAGGAGAAACAGCAGTAAAGATTCTAAGAGCAACATAGGTATTTCACAACAGCAGATACCCGCAGAAATGATTTCAGTAGAGGCACTAAAATCCGCCTGTAATCTTGGGCAGATGCAGGCTCAAGCTTCAATTCCAACTGCTGCATCCCGGTAACCATCCGCATGATTCGTGCATCAATTTTGCTAAGCTGCATCCATGAAATTGTAAGATCAAAAGACAATCAAGCAATGCAGAAAAATCAAAAAGAAAAAGAATGTTAGACTATAGCTGATGCACCAACCTCAATGGAGACATGTTCCTTCTGTCTCTGTATTGCAACTTCCACGCTAGAATCCACCTGATGAAGGTAGTCCTTCAGTCTCCAATCATCCTCTTCGCCAGACTCCAAGTCACAAAATTGAGATGCTCCACCACCGTAAGTTTCGTCAAATCCGAATTGATTTACATTGAGAGATTCTGCTTCCTTCAGAACATTTGATATAGCATCCAACTCAAACCTATTGCTAATAATTGTACCATCGTTGTCACTTTCTATGAGTTCTTCTCGTCGCCTCCTCAAGACGGAATCATAGCTTTGTCGGACAAATTCTACTTCATGTTCTCTTTTTTTACCCTCTTCTAAGCAAAGATCTTCTACCGCCTGCAATGCTTCCTCGTAACTTAGGTGCTCAAATTTTCTCTCACACAAACCCTGGAGGTCGTAATACTCCTTCTCAAGTAATCGGAGAATTTCCATACCTTGTTGACCTTTCTCTTCTCTTGCACGTGTCCATGATGCCAAAGCTTCAACACTTGATGGACCAGCAAATAACCAGGACAGTAGTGCATCTGGGTCAATCAAAACTCCATTTTGATACTGATTACCAGAAAAAATTGCCGCATTTCTATCATTAGAAACTGCATCAAGGCATGCGCTGGGAGAAAGATTGTGCTGCAGGAAATGATGATCAAACAACAAACATGTGCTATCCTCACTGAAAACTATTTTCTCTAGATTGTCGAATCCATGAGATCCATTGTTTGTTTCATCTACAGCACCAATTTTCTCAGGATACCTCCCTAAGCCACAAGAATGAGAAAGTTCTTGCAAGTATTTTAGTACCTTTTTCAGTTCTTCAGGACCCAAGAAGCATATGCACAGAGGGCTTTGATCAATATTGTAGTTAAGAAGTTGAGAGCCAAAAGGAAGACCCTGAAGCTCTTCCACAGCAAAATGCATAACCTTGCTGAGGTGAGTTGCAGCAAGATATTTATTTTTAATAAGAGCCTCAAACACAGCACGGATTCTTTCAAGAAGCTTTGCTCGCTCAGGGTCATCAGACAGTGGCAAGCCTTCCGGAAGTAAACAGATCTTTGAAGCGCCATCTTCATCACAATCCATAAAGTCAATATCTGAGATCTTATCATTTTTTCTGCTCTCAACCATATTTCCATTGGGTCTATCCCCTACTTTCTTCCTTCTAGGGGACGAGTCCCATTCGTCTTCATGGCAGAACGCCTCCAAATAGCCATCCTTAGGCCCTTCTCCATCATCTCTTCCATAGGAGTCATCTAGAAAACCATGGCCTTGAGATCTTGATTGCTTATCAAGCATTTTCGCTGCTGCGTTAACATCTAATGGTTTCCAAGAACAGTTCAGAAGCATCTCAGCCCACTCATTCGCAACATTTTGAGGCAAAACTGACTGCATTTTAGGCAGCAAAGCTCCCATGTGATCATGCACAGCATGACGAATGTGTGATTGAGAATCAGCAAATTTTTCATTGCATCGGCAACATGTCCAAAACTTCCATGTTTTATGGGTTTTGGCAAATGGAAGAGCATCAGATAATACTTCAATAGCCGAACGATCCTTAGAAACACCAAAATGTGCCTCAAGATCTGAAATTCTAATTCTAAGCAATTCTTTCTTCGCATCCAAACTTACAGAATTCCAATATGACTGCACCCAATTCCTTCTCTCCGTGGAAGAAGCATTCTTCTTTGCATTTCCACTCTTTCTCCTATCACCTGCTCTCTGACCCGATCCTGCTGTTGAATCCAAACCTTTATCTCCATCATTCTCTGATTTGACAGTTTCTGACTTCTGCTGCAACAGCCTAGCAGCAGCTACCCGAACCTCAATCTCCTTTCTCCTCTCTTCAGGTGTCTTAGTCGCCTTCTTAATTTCATTCGGCCTTCTTCCCTGAACCAACCTCAATTCCATTGGGTCCTCAGACACCCTCCTAATAGGAATCAACCTGAATTTCTCCTCCCCAGTACCTATATTCTTCATCCAAGTAGAAATGGAAGCAAAATTCGACTTCTGAATCAAGTTGTGAAGCTCGCCGTGTATATGAGATATCCGAGCTTCAGGCGACGAGATCTTCTGTTGACTCTCCTCCTGTAAGCTCTCTTTCGCAGGATCAATCGGGTTCTCAATCGCCAACGCTCTCTCACACTCCTGCACAACCTCCTCATACTCCTTCCCGTCATTCGCCGCCTCATACAACAAATTCGCGTAAAAATGCGCAAACTCAACCGAGTACGGAGACAACGACACCGCTTTCCTAGCACTCTCGATCGCGTTCCTCAAATGCCTCTGCTTCGCGTTAGGATCATCAATAATCGACGCAACCTTCACACAAACCGTCCCCTGGACTCTGTGAATCAACGCCGAATAAGGCGAAATCTCATGCTTACTACTCAAGTCCTTCATTAACCTTAACGCTTTCGTATGGTTACCGCGCCTTAACGACGTTAAAGCACGCTCACATTCAAGCTTAATTGAAGCATAATTACCGTTCTCACAATTATTAATTAGTGCCAGGTCATCGTTTCTAGTCAACGATCCGTTAGTAATTGAAGGAATCATTGACACGTCAGCATAAAGCTGAGACGGAGGTGACACGTCATCGGAGGGTGAAGTTAAGGGTTTGGAGCGAGGAGCGACAGTTCGCTTCTTATGCCCCATTAAATTAACCCTACTTCGATTTAATCGAAGGCATAAACAACCTTAAATACGTACAATATACATAGCAATTGTACAGATTAAATATATATAGAGAGAGAAACTTACCGATGAAAACAGTATAGTCGGAATCGGATATACAAATCGATCGGAGATAAAGAGACTGTTTATAGATAGATATATATTATATGTATGTATAGGTGAGTATGTATGGATAGTGTCAGTCTTGGTGGGGGTGGGGGGAGGGGGGTAGGTGGGAGGGCGATGTTTTTGTGGGAAGATAGGTACTGTACTGAGCTGTGGAGTTTTTTTTGGGGGAGAGAAAGTGGAAAAGGGTGAAAAAGGAGATATGAATTATGGAGATTAATTAACGTGAGGGTGGGGCAATTTTCAGGACAGTGTTTTTTTTTTTTTCTTTTTTTTCTTTTGGAGTTTAGTAGGAGTAATTACTAATTACTATCCTTCCTTTTCTTTGTCGTGATGAAATTATTGTTTTAAGATTTTGTTACCTTTAATGCTAATGATTTTTCACTTTTATTGGAATGTAATAGTACCACCTTTTATGTATAGCATGTATAGCATAATTCTTTAAAAATTCAAGGAATATGTATAAATTATTAATTTAAACAAAATTAACTTAAACGAATTAGAATCCCGAACCCACAATTATAGGCGATGTATAACATTACGTACAAACATGTTAAAACTGTGTAATTATAGGCTTTTCGAACGGGCCTTAAAAAAATTAATTAAAGAATAATTTATCAATATTATTCTTTTATTTTTTTCCCAAACTTTTCTTAAAACAAGAGATAGTCAGGCCCTAAGAAAGTTAATTAAAGACATTAACTAAAGGATAACGAGAAGGGTGATTTTGAAAAAAAGCAGAAGAAAGTCTAAGAATAATTGAAGTTGTGTATTGATGGGGTATATAATTTACAATAATGATGTAGAAATTCTGGCAAATTGATCTTTTTGATGTAATCAATTAATGTTAATTATAAGGAATAACATTGTAATTTATTTTTATAAATATTACAAATAGTTTATATTGTTGATTTATAAAACTTGAATTAAAATTCCTTAAAAGAGTGGCTTGGTTGTCGAAAAATTGAAATGACGAGTTAGAGAACTAAAATTGAAATTGCAACAAAGACGACGCCGGAAGAATTATCATATTGGTGCAAGTCTTGAGGGATAAATAGCAATTAGTATCAAGTAAACAAGTGGAAAATAGCACAAAATCAGTTCAAATATTACCATTATAAAAATAAAAATAAAATAAAAAATCATATCCAACGGAAAAGGTAGCTATAGCAAATTGAGTTCAAGAAACGTACCTTGGTTCTCGATTGGATCAAGCTTATAAGTCGCTTATAAGTCGCTTTTAAACTTTTTAGTGTTTAGTTTGGCCAAACTTTAAAGTCATTTTGCGTTTAAAATAAGCTCAAAAAAATAATCGACCCATTTAACTTAGTTTATCTAAAGTGTTCTTATAAGTCAAAAAACGCTTATAAGCCAAAAACAATAAGTTGGACTACCCCAACTTATTTTTCCAAACTTATACTGTTATTCTTCATAGCTTTTTGCTTATAAGCTAATCCAATCGCTCTTGGTTGATGGGACTATAATGTGTTTGATGGGCTTATTTAAGCGCTTATAAGCAATATTGCACCTTTATAAGTTTTTGGGCCAATTATTTTTTATAGCTTTATTTTAAGATAAAATGACTTTAAGGTATCATTAATAGCAACACTCAAAAATAAATTTTTATAAGCAACTTATAATAATCCAAGCTTTAACTCTGCACAATTCCGTTTAAGTCTGAACTTTCTGTACTCGTCCAATAATGTAGCCACTTCCCTAAATTGTGTAAAATGTTATGCATCATCACTTAAAGGAGCCGTTTGGACATGGTTTAAAACTATGGTTTCAAATCATGTTTGGACATGTAATTTAGATATCTTAAGTTGTATCTTCTCTTATAGACATAAAAACCCCACAAATTGTGAAAACTAGCAAAACATTCCTAATTATTATACAATCTTACCAAATGAGCAAGTCTTAGTTCATAACAAAGTTAATATGCTACTAGAGTGCCTTTCTAAAAAATACAATATCAATTGATCAAACTTTTGTTCAATAAAAACGAAAATTTAACATGAATAGTAATGAGGTTGGTAGACACAAATAAAGGTAGACATAAATAAAGGTTGGTAGACATAAATAAAGGTTGATGGAAGTTAATGAGGTTGGTGAATGGTTGGTGGGAGTAATTATCAAAAATATCTATCAACTTATTGGTCTCTTTTTACAAAATATAAACTTATGGGTCAAATTTTATATTTAAAATTTTTGAAATCATGGTTTGAAACCCCAAATTATGCCTTTTTGGATGATTTAGGGTTTCAAACCATGAGATGAAATGCATGTCCAAACGCTGATTTCATATCATAGTTTCAAGCTATGGTTTCAAACCGCATGTCCAAGTGCCTCAAATATACAAATTATACTGAGAAGATAGTATTACTACTTCGTTTTTTTTTTAACTTTTACATAAAAGTAACTTGATTTGTTTTCATTTTCCAGAGTAAACAGTAAAGTGTGTTGTCCATTCCCTTTCGGCTAAAGCCATGGGACAGAAATGGACAAAATGTTTAACATCTGCAATGAACATATAGAAATTGTAGAGAAGAAATTGAAGTTCGAGTTATATAAGAAATATTATCATTTTTTACTGAAATTAACTCGTTCTGAAGGATAGAAGCAAAGTCATAATATAAAACAATATGAATTATTTTCATATTACTTTTAGTATATGATATATTTTTGACAAAGAACACATAACGAAACCTAGAAAATTTTATATGTCTTCAACTAAGATGATAACAACCTGAAATATTTGCTAGCTAAAAGGTGAAAACGTATGTTAGCCTCAGTCTTTGTCAAAAGAATTTCTCACCCTTGATTTCCCTTTTCATGTTTTGGCTCATGGTCCAACCAATACAAATTTGCAACAACCTCTTGAGATTTTGAATTATGAAACTTTTACTCTTTTTAATTTAAGAAACCAAATTTAGCAAATAGATACCAGCTTATAATGAAAATTTCCACATAGAAAATTGAAACCTTTCCATGGTGTGTGTTTCTAAAATAGATTAAATTTTTTCTTGTTCATAAATTATATATGGTCTAAACAAATATACGAGGACAACCTTATGAAACTTTTACTCTTTTTAATTTAAGAAAGCAAATTTAGCAAATAGATACCAGCTTATAATGAAAATTTCCACATAGAAAATTGAAACCTTTCCATGGTGTGTGTTTCTAAAATAGATTAAATTTTTTCTTGTTCATAAATTATATATGGTCTAAACAAATATACGAGAACAACCTTCTTTTGAAACTCGTCACTCTTGCCCCAAATAGTCTGTATTGGTTCACAATCACAATTAAACCAAATCTTTCTTTTACCTGATGTTCAGTATTCGCTTTGAGATAATGATTAATTCGGATTCACGTCAGGTAAAGCTCGATGAATAGCTCTCTAGCAGGATTTTTCCATTCTCAAAACTCGAATTCGAGACATTTGATTAAGGATGGATGGATCCTTCTTTATTTTCCACTCGATGGGTGAGACCATTTTATTAAAGAAGGATAATGTGCTCTCATAGTTCGAGACATTTGATTAAGGATGGATGGATCCTTTTTTATTTTCCACTCGGTGGGGGATACCATTTTATTAAAGGAGATAGGATTATGTGACTCGTAATTCTTGCTAAGTTTTCTTCTTCTTTTTTTCTTAATCAAACTGTATTTTTTTTTCTAAATTTACTGGAGGAGGTCACTCTACGTTCTCTCCTAATTCTTAAGAAATATGCTTATGCGTAGATCGAGGTATCTTTTTCTTTTCTTTTTACTAATCAAGCTATATGTTTTGATATGTAATTTAATTAATCCGAAATTTCACTTACTTAGCGATTGGGTATAACCAAAGGCAAGAAATACAACCAATGTCATACTTGCATTACTCTCCTGGGTGCACTTTTCATTGTTCGCTTTTGTTCTAATTTCGTCCTTTACAATATTGTTTCCTATAATTGGAGTGAACTAATTTTTTAAAATTCACATACCAACCACAAATGTTATATAATTAAACCAAATGATAAATCAAGTCCTTGGTCTTGTCACATACTTAGAGTGTGATTAATATTTTACACCTAAATGATTGAGCTAACTTGTACAATAAATCTGGAAAATGGTATAGGTGTCCGACAAGGTGATGACAATTTGAAATATTTGTTTTGCTAAAAAGTGAAAAAGTTTATTTTCTTTTGCTTTTGTCTGACCTTTTTCCTCTCCATTTGGCTTCACTTTCTCATATTTAGCCTCATTGGTCCGAACAATAAAATATTTGCAACAATAGTGTAAGATTTCGAAATATGATGACTTTATGTTTCAATTTAAGACATAAAATTGAGATTGTTATATAGCTTATAATGAAAATTTTCCATTTATAAAAATTATAAAATTTTGTAATTTTCAAGACATATTAAGATACGTGATCGTACCTGATAAAAAGTCTACATTTTTGTTGAATTCTCTATGCCAATCAATCTTGGATCCATCCATTTGAAGAGATTGTGTCTCGTGCTCTTCTTGTAATGAATTTTATCATTTTTCTAGTTGAGCAGAATTTTTTAATTTGTATTTTTGGCCTTCACAATTTAATTATCCCAAATTTCACTTAAAGATTCGGTAATTCCAAAGGCATAAAATACAACAAAGGTCGTACTTGCATTACTCTTTTTGGGTGCACTTCATTGTTTACTTTTGTTCTATTTCATCCTCTGCAATCATGTTTCCTATAAGTAGCACTATAATGAACTATAGTACCAAGAAAACTTAAGAGCGAATTAATAGTCCTTGGATGTGAGTTAGTTGATATTTGAAGAGAGAAAAAAGTAGAACTTGAAGTTAACTAGAAAAATGATATATGGAAGTTAATGTCGTGTTTGGACATGAAAATATAATTGAAGTTTTATGAGAAAATATTAAAATACTTAAAAAAAATCCTGAAACCTATTTCTCAAACTTTAAAATTCATATTTCAAGTCTGACATTAAAATAATGAGACAATTTGAGAAACAAACACTTATGTGAAATCATCTCTAAATCTATGTTTTTTCAAATTTCTTAAAAAATATGCATGGACAATCGGGTCCTTAATATTTTAAATTGGCTTAATACATGCACAATTCCTAAAACTTGTCAGTAAAACCCTTTTTGCAGCAGATGCAAAACTCCAATAAATTCTATGCTTCTACGTTTGTTCCATAATAAATAATCAAGTCCTCAGCAAAAGAAATTTCTACATGAGCATCTCGTCTTACCAGTACTAACTAGACCCCTACTCAATAGCTTATGATATAGACAGAAAGATCTATACATTTATAAAGAACATTCAAAGAGAAGCAGCCAATCAATTAACACAAAGATACCATAAACTGCTCAGAGAGGAGAAAACAAGCGACTCCCAAGAGCAAAATTGGGGTTCCCTATGCTTCTCCATGCTCAATAAGATGTGGCTACCTTGTTATTCTTTACTCCTAATCCACGAGGTTCTAAGACAGAGTTAAACCCCAATTAAAACTGTTTGTACTAATGTCTAGTTAAAAGCAACAATCTTTCTCCTTCTATTTACTGCTTTTACCCATTTATTCCGAGTACCTTAATATGATAATTTAATCAAAACCAGCCTATTCTAAGCAGCTTTCCCCTCTCCTTTACTAGGTTCTAAGACAAAGTTTAACCCAGTTAAGAACTCAAAGATCCATGAACCCATTTCATTCCAAATCATGAACTCAAAGAGAACAAACCATAATTTCTACTCAAATTTTGACATGTTAAGCTCAGTAATGTCCACATTCATAACGTTTACTAAAACCTTACTGCATATGGTACACGGGTATGGTAATTGGCTTCACAATACAACAACTCATCATAAACAGTAACAGAAGATGAAGATAAAAGTCATGGAACTGAAAATTCATATAATTTTGGGTGATGTGGTATCATCAAGAAAATATATATATATCAGAGTCACATAAATAACAAGGCCGATCAAGAATACAACTGATATGCAGAGTGAAATGCATTTAGATAAAAAATGAACCATCATAATTGAAGCACCACAATTCACGATTTGTAATGGAATGGGTTCGTGGTTTTTTTTTTTATATGGTTTGTAATGACCTGGGTTTGTATGTTTTTTTTTTTATACGGTGGAATGGAGATTTAATTGGGGCGGGTCGGGTTTTATTTGTTGGATCGGGTTAGATGGAGAGATTAATTAGTTTAAGTTAATTAAATTGTCAACCAATCAAAAGGTGCCACGTAATAAATGAAATGAGTCCGTTAAAAATAAGAGTATTCTAGGCCCCAAAGATTAACGTCAGGGGTATTTTAGGGCCCAAAGGTTAACGTCAAAGGTATTTTAGGCCCCAAAGGTGGATAGATGGTATTTTTGCACCAAATTCAATAGTTCAAGGGTATTTTAGGTCCTTTTCCGTTTAAAATATCATGTACCAACCCCAAAACTAAATAAACCAAGTCAAAAGATTCATCTAATCCCTCTTGTCACGTACTTGTAGTATAAGTAGCATCGACACCTAAACGATTGATCTAAGCCAAACGTAGAGTATAATATATGGTTTGGTTGAATTCAGTATTGTTTGCTTAAATTTCATATATATGTCAAGAAATTCATTAAATGTTTATAAATATCATATTTAAAACTCAGTTATTAATCCTTAAAGTTGTCTTAAAATCTCAAACCCATAAAGTTCAAACCATGAATACACCTTTGTCTAACTTGTATAATTAATCAAAAAGTTTTGTTTTTATTAAAATAGACCAATTGAGAAAGATAAAGACTCTAGTTTAGCCGGTTCTAGTAAAAAATAAAACAGTAGAAGCAAAATTCAATTATCGAAATAAGAAATAGAAAACAAGAATAAGTCGTCAGTTTTCACCGTGCTATTTAAGTTATATCCAATTTTTTTCAGAATATTTAATTTATAGCCTGTATTGATAAACTTCATGCAAGCTTTTCGCTCCTACTCCTCTTCCTACTTCTTAATATATATATAGATGTGGAGTAACAACTTAAATATTCCGGGAGAAAGAGGTAACATATCTTCTTAATTAGTTTTCCATTCTTTCGTTTCTTCTCTAGCTCTTATTCTTCAACTATTACATCATAGTTTTTCGATTTTGAAACTTGAAATTTTTGTTTGAGATGAAAATTTGAGGTTGATGGTTGATTATTGTTAAAATAGTTGGAGTAGTTACTATTTGTACTGAATTGATGGGGAATAACGTGCAACGTACGTTCGTAGAGACTAATTAACTCTAAAAATCTCAGTTGATCAATGCACGTATAAGCCTTCACAGCCTTCTGAAGCAACTCAGCTTAAGGCCATTTCCATGTCACATCAGTATAAATATCCGAAGTTCTCGAAATTTCAGACTTGCTAGGGTGAAGTTAATCTTCAAGTGGCTAAACTTACAAAAAATCATAAGTTTCGGCTATGTTGTAAATACGAATTCTAAAATCGGCTATATGTGCAATTGCCCCAGGTGGGTCACCACTATAACCCATTTTCCATAACATCGGGCCCTCAAAGACGCAATGCTTAAATTAAGGAAAAACGGTCAAATATATACCCCTCTGCTTTATTTATTGGTGATCGCGTTTTTCGTAAATTTAAGAAATATTTTCTATGTTAATTAAGAAGAAGAATATAATCTTAGTGTTATGTATTGTTTAATTTTAGCTTTACTTATTTTTCTTAATTTTTAAGCACAAATTTGCAGCATATATTTTTCTTTTTGAAACTAAAAAAATAAAAACTATTTTCTCTCATCACGTTGAATGTTTTTCTGTTGCAAATAATTTATCAGTTTTAATCATCGTTTCATTTTTGTAGAATCAATATATATATATTTATTTATTTATTTAGGGTCGGGTTGGGTCTAACTTATGAGACATGAGTAATTTTAGTTAAATGAATAATTTTGGCTAATTTGAGAATTTTTATCAATTTAAAAATATATGCGTATATTTTGACTAACAGAATGTAAAGTTAGTTAATAAACTAAAGTAGAGGATTATGTTGGACTCTTTTCCCTTGAATTAATCTTAGCAAAACTAGCCAACGCACTACCTGAAATTCCATCTCTCTTTGTTGAGATAATAGTCAAAATACCCCCCAACGTTTGACCAAAATGCCAACTACACACCGAACCTTTGCGGGGGTCCTATTACCCCCCTGGACAAATTTTTTCGGTAGCAAAATGGCCCTTTTTTGCTGATGTGGAGAGCGTGAATACACCGCCCTTGGTGGCGCGTGACGGCCTTTAAAAATGCATCGACTTGTTTTGGACGCCAACTAAGCCGCCACATATGATGCCAAGTAGATAAAATTTGAACTCCCTCCATTTTTAGGCTACTTCATCTTCATCTTCACCCTATTTAATATCCATCCCCATTTTTTGTTGTCAAAATAATATCCATTATAAACGAAAATCTCAACCGAAGAAAATCCACATATGATTCCGAACAACTTGTTAAAGAACAACTTTCCACCATAAACGAAAATCAAGAAAAAAATGAAAAAATCAAGAAAGAAAAAGGAAAATACTGAAAAAAAATAAGGATGAAAAATCTAATCTTGTTAAAGAAAATCGATTGGAAGTTGCTTGTTTGGAGTTGCTACTTGTTGCTTGGTTCGGGTTACGGGTTCGAACCCCGCTCGTGCATAAAATAAAAAAATAATTTCGCAAGGAAAGATCGGGGGAGTGTATGCGGATCAAAGATACAATCTTTAAGAAAAGTTAAAGTTATGCGGATCCCAAGATAACTAAAAATACTCCTCAAGGCAAAGTCCACGGAGGGGGCATACAAAATTTAAAATATTTCAATAAAAAAAAACAAACTTTTTGGTAGTTTTTGTAGTTTTCCGATTAACCTTACTTGGTGGGTGATGGCCTTGGATTTGCTGCCAAGACTCACACTTAAATTGCACATGCGTGTGCATTTCGATTCTTATTTAGCCGATTAAAACTCAACTCGTTCGACCGTATGTGTATTTCAGTTTTGTTCTCATCTTTGTTTAGCTTATTAGCAAATTAGTGCTTACAAAATATTATAGAAAATTTACCTATCAATACTGCAATTTTGCAGCTAAGGAGACAATTGACATCCCTTGAACAAGGGTGGCATCATCATTGCGACAAAACAATTGTTATTTCTTCATCTTTAATTAGAGATTTGATTAGTTCTAACAAAAAGATTGAAAACAATTCGACATGAAGCCTTTTACCCCTTTACTAGGTCTACCTAGCGCGAATGCGGTTTAATGGAGCTAGTCCGCCCTCAAGGCCAAAGTACTGCCCCCTCGCGGACTTTTAGTTAAACATAACTAAAAGTACGGGAGGGGGTATACAAAATTTAAAATATTTCAATAAAAAAAAACAAACTTTTTGGTAGTTTTTGTAGTTTTCGATTAACCTTCTTTTGGTGGGTGATGGCCTTGGATTTGCCCGCAAGCACTCACGCTTAAACTCACGCACATGTATGTGCATTTCGATTCTTATTTAGCCGATTAAAACTCAACTCATTGCACTTGACCGTACGTGTATTTCGATTTTGTTCTCATCTTTGTTTAGCTTATTAGCAAATTAGTGCTTACAAAATATTATAGAAAATTTACCTATCAATACTGCAATTTTGCAGCTAAGGAGACAATTGACATCCCTTGAACAAGGGTGGCATCATCATTGCGACAAAACAATTGTTATTTCTTCATCTTTAATTAGAGATTTGATTAGTTCTAACAAAAAGATTGAAAACAATTCGACATGAAGCCTTTTACCCCTTTACTAGGTCTACCTAGCGCGAATGCGGTTTAATGGAGCTAGTCCGCCCTCAATAAGAAAAAAGTACTTTCCCAAGATACTTTTAGTTAAACATAACTAAAAGTCGCCTGAGGGGGCATACAAAATTTAAAATATTTCAATCAAAAAAAACAAACTTTTTGGTAGTTTTTGTAGTTTTCCAGTTAACCTTACTGGTGGGTGATGGCCTTGGATTTGCCTGCCAGTACTCACGCTTAAACTCACTGCACATGCATGCGCATTTCAGTTCTTATTTAGCTGATTAAAACTCAACTCATTGCACCGTACATGTGTATTTCGATTTCGTTCTCATCTTTGTTTAGCTTATTAGCAAATTAGTGCTTACAAAATATTATAGAAAATTTACCTATCAATACTTTTAGTCCCATAAAACATAACTAAAAGTATGCCCCATAGCGCGTAAGTTTTCTTAAGGTATAACTAAAAGTTTGCCTTATAAGGCAAAATTTAATGGGCAAACTTTTATCGGACTAAGCATAACTTTGTGAATGAATTATCAAAGTTATCTGGGATAAAAGATGTTTATGCCAAGTCGATTCATTTATAAGGCATAAGTATGCCGGTCCCGCATAACTTTGGTAATTTCTTCACAAGTGTATGCCGTGGGGGCATAGCGAAATTTAACTCGCCTTGCGAATTTTTTTTAAATTTTTGACTGCGTGTGGGTTCGAACCTGGAACCTATGAGTTTTAGCCGAAGGGCAAAATTTAAAGATTTCAAATATGAGGGGCAAAATTTAAAGACCACCCCAAACGAAGGGCAATTCTGCGAATTGCCCGAGTTATTTAAGCACTAATTCTTTGAGTTGATTTGGGGAGAAAATTAAACTCCGTTCTTAAGAATTTGGAGAAAGTATGAAGAACACCAAATGGGTTTCTCTAAATTCTTGATTGTTTAATCAAATTAATGGATGAACTTTGTTCTATTTGGTGTTAGGAAGCTTCCTTTCACATTTGGGTTTGTTTGGATTAGATTTGAGCAAGTTGGTGTGATTTTTTTTACTCTAGTGAAGATGATGATGATGATGATAATGTTGATGAAGATGAAGGAGAATTGGGTATGGGTTTTTAGATCCTTAATAAAAATGGAGTATGGAAAATTGAGAGTTTTTTTTTTTTGAAGAAGAAGAAGAGTAGATGGATGGAGGAAGGGGGAAATTAATAAAAAATGGGGCAAAATTAAACACGTGGCACGTGGGGCGGCGCGTGTGGACAACCGCCATTTAATATTTGGGGTTGGAGTTACGCCACATCAAGAAAAAGGGTCATTTTCTTCTGAAAAAAATTTGTCAGGGGGTAATAGGAGCGCATGAAAGGTTGGTGTGTAGTTGGCATTTTGGTCAAACGTTGGGGGTATTTTGACTATTATCTCCTCTTTGTTCTTTCCCACACGGCCTTTACCTGAACACGTCTTAACAAACCCAATTCATCATTTTCTGTATACAACAATACTCCAAAGAAGATAGCTAACCGGAAAAAATGGGGGTCGATTACTACAACATTCTGAAGGTTAATCGCAACGCAAGTGAAGAAGATTTACGCAAAGCTTACCGCCGTTTAGCAATGATTTGGCATCCAGACAAGAACCTCGGCACAAACAAGAACGAAGCAGAGGCAAAATTCAAGCAAATATCCGAGGCTTACGATGTTCTAAGCGATCCACAAAAGCGTCAGATCTACGATCTCTACGGTGAGGAAGCGTTGAAAACAGGTCAGGTCCCACCACCACCACGTGGTGGACCCCACAACATGCGAAATCCCCATCCTAACCCTACATTTCGGTTTAATCCCCGAGATGCTGATGATATTTATGCTGAGTTGTTTGGGTCCACGTCATCGGACAAGTCGAGGAAATCTAGGGATGGGTTTTTTAGGAGTACGACGAATGGTGGGGCCGAGTTTTCTGGGGTGGGGACATCTGGCAGTGGAGGTGGGTTGAGAAAGGTTGCGCCTGTGGAGAATGCGTTGTTGTGTAGTTTGGAGGATTTGTATAAAGGAGCTAAGAAAAAAATGAAGATTTCTAGAACTGTTCTAGATGCTTCCGGGTATGTTCAAGTTTCCCATTCTTTTTGCATGATCGAGTGTAATTGTACTGCTACTTTTTGTTGATGAATTGGGTTACTAGTGTTGTTGTTGTTTGTTAATTGCATGATTAGATTTATATTTATTGGGAAATTCTTTCTGCATTTTGTAAAAGATTGGATTTTTCTTTGCGGGGGAATTCTTTGAGCATTTTGTGAATATCATAAGAGTAGTGCAATTGGAATGTAGTATGTTTCTAGGCTACTTTTTCTGCTGTTAGAACTTCAAGAGAGCATTTTCAATTACCTTTGCATAGTTGGGAGGGTTTGTATAAAGGGGCCAAGAAAATAGATGAAGATCTCAAGTACTGTTCTATATGCTTCCGGGCATGTTTAATTTTTCTGAACTAAATTTCCCATTTTTCTTGCCTGATTGAGTTTAGTTGTATACTTTTTGTTGATGAATTAGGTTACTGTTTGTTTTCTTTTCTTTATTGGGAAATTCTTTGTGCATTTTGTGAAAGATTGCATTTTGAAGTTCCATTCATGCCTAGTTGTTGGTTAGTATCTGGGGCGGTTGATGTGCATTGGGTGGGATTAAGGTACTTTTTTTGAATGCCTGATAAAACCGTTAGATTCATAGTGCATTTTTATCTTTACACAATGGAGCAATTACTTGCTTAGGGAACATAACAGCCCATTTCGAGTTTAGAAGATGGCTAGATCGGTTGGATGTTGTGAAGTTGTTAGTTGGAAACTGGTGCATTTAGTACCAAGTGTAAAACTTGCAAAAGAATGTGTGTTATCTGGGAGGTTCACTTCCAAGAGTGTTCTTAGGTCAAGGAAAAGGTTCACGTCCATGAGTGATGCTTAGGTAGAATTAACTGTAAATGCATGAATATAAAGTACTCTAGCCATTTTTGCACCAAATGCCCCCCCCCCCCCCCCGCCCCACGTCTTTTGATAAGTAGAATCCATTTCACCAATCGTAGCACCAAGTAGGTGCTCAAAACAATGTACAACCTCAAGAGATTTAGAGACTCCTTCAGCATACAAAGACTAAGAATCCACAGTAGTGTCAAAATCATATACATTTCTCAATTTACGAAAAATCTCAGTGTTTTTTTTTTTGATAAGTGAGCGTTTTATATAAAGAAAAAAGCAAAAGTACAAAGTGGGTTACATCAGGTTCTAAATTATACATAGACGTTGATGCTGTTTTGTTTGAAAGCATCTTCTGTTTCTCTACAATCAATTGTTTAACACTCTGTGATGCTTCTAACTGCCTTCCAAGCCCTGAAAATTCTCCTTAATAGTTTTAGGCATAACCAGCCATGCTTTAAAGAAGTTGAAGAGTAGACACTAGACACCATATCTATTGTACTTTACTGCAAGGATGAAAGTGACTGGAGGATTTTAGAACATTTTGAACCATGTAATGTCTGTTGCATAATTGTAGTTACATTCCAAGGCAAGCTACTCTTGGAATGACTTCTGATCTCCAAATCATTGTCCAAAGCCTCTGGTTCATTCCTTCCTCTGTACTAATCAATAGATTAGGATTTCACTGCAAATATCCCTTCTCTAGTTATCTTCCAAACTGACATGTCTTCCTCATCATGTGTGATCTCTCGTTCTTCTTCCAGCCTTTTAACCATTGTTGTCACTTTTCCTCCTCTCAATCATGGAAATTTTTCTGAAATTTATTTCAACTTGCACTTTTTCAGATTATTGGAGAAGAAATACAGTCTTACCTCTCTCTAGAATTCCAACAGCTTATGTGCTAACTTCAATCAGCCCCCGAACTCCCCCTCTTATTTCTCTTCCTTCCTAGTTGCAACCCCTTAACCATCCTCCCCTATTCCTTCAAAACCAACCATGTAATCCCATTTTTTGTCCCCCCAAATCTTATATGTTTTTATCCTACTTTGGCAACTATCTTTTCGATGATGACTGAGTTATTTAAATCTAAGTTATAAGGATGAAGGGAGTAACCACTCCAAAACTGAACTCCATTCAGATCACGGAAAAACATCTCTTCATAGTTGGTCACAAATATATCTAGATCAAAGAAAAATTAACAGAGAAATAGAGGACATATGGTGTGGGTGAATTGCAAGAAAGCAAAGTTTCAGTAAAATCCTTGCTTGATGTGCTATGATGTTCTGGTATTGCCAAATCCTTTGCTAGCATTCGGTAGACCAGGTGAAGTCAGCAACTGGAGGGAGAAAACGATCAGTTATATGGCTAACTCTCGTTTTAAAACTCGAGCAGATACTAAATACATCAGGATCGTTATGCAGTAAAGATCTTAAGTCTTAACGAAGTTCCCACTCAATACTAATCGCAAATTAGTTTGGATTTTGCTTGCTGCATGGTGGAGTTTGTGAACAGAAACAAACATAATATATTTTGGATGTATTTCACAGCAGCAACAATGCATCAATAAAGCATACCTTTTCCCGAAATCAATTTGGGAGGTTTGTGCAAAAGGAACCACCCTCCCAATAAATCCTCTGCCTGCTCAGCCTTTCATTGCAGAAGCTATTGAGAAGTTGTGAACTTAATGGCATACTGGGACACTGCTTTTAAGAAAGGGCCAACACTTATTTAATCTGTTGTTGATGAAAGAAGATTCCCTTATCTTTGGAGTGGATTTTCTTATTTTATTAGGAGGACACTGGTTGGTCACATGACATCCTAATCCTCTTTCTTCCTTTAAGATTTCTCATGGACCCAGAAGTACATTCCTGGTATTCCTCTGCACAGGTCTTCTAGCTTGATGGCGGTCTATTTTGTTTGAACTTCCATCCATAAGCTAACAAAATCAAACTCAGAGATCGGTAACAAAAGAATCAAGCTGATATGATCTGGGTGAATCAACATTTTTCCTTGATTCAAATTCATCACGTTAGCTTAGAAACTCAACCAATCTGTCAAAGGAACATTTCTACCTGTGTCTAAGAAGAGGTTAATACTCTCGCTGATTTTTTTTTTTTGAAGATGTTATACTAAATTTCAAAAATGAAGAGGTTATACTATTCAATGAAGTGGTAGCCTGCAAACTCGACACATGTTGCATTCAAAAGATCCAAATTTTGAATCGTCTGAGTTTCACACCATAGCCCATAATTCTTTCTATGCAACCAACGTGGCTCCCTCCATGGGCTTGGCTTTAAATGTGGCCCAACTCCCTGGTACATTTTTCAAGCCTCTCTTAGGTTGCTCTCAAGTCTCTAGACTTGGCCCATTCCATATCTATTCAGGATGCATCCAAATCACCCAAAGCAATCCACCAGCCTTTTGACTCGCTATGATTTTGAATTAAAGGTGGCTTGTAAGGAGTTTAGAACCACACATTTTAGGGTTCTAGATTCTTCGACAAATAGAAAACAAAGGTCCAATTCCGTTGTTAGTTGATATTGTTGAGGCCATTCTCTAGCAATTTTCATTAAGGTGAGACTTAAGAATGTTTGGATTGTTGTTTCACATCGTTTCATAATGTATTATTTTGTATCGTATTATACAATATTGTGCTCTCACTGTTTCAATTTGTTTGTCTTACTTTCCTTTTTAGTCCGTTTCAAAAAGAATGTTTATTTCCTTTTTTGGCAACTCTTTAATTCTAACTTTCCACATGGCATGTATAAGACCACAAGATTAAAGGGCATTTTGGTACATTCTACATATCTTTAATTTAAGACCATAAGATTCAAAAGCCTTCTTTACTTTCTTAAAGTCCGTGTCAAGTCAAAGCCAGACTAACAAATTGAAACGGAGGGAGTATTGTTTTATTGAAACAATGTAAGCAGAGTCTTTCTCAAATTCTAGAGAAATCTCCTTATTCGAACATTAGCATAGAGGCTTATGGCTTTCTGGAAGAAAAACTTAGACCTGGCGATCCACGACAGTTCGGATTGGAACAACTATTAGAGTGTGCTGAATCCAACCGTTGCACATTCTCCCTTTGGTTAAACCACCACTTAAGGCTAACCCTTTTGCTTGGCTGGCACGGGTTGGCTGTGTTGTTTGTGTCATTTTATTAACATTTTTCTTGTTTGATTTGAGTGTATTGTACTTAAAAATTGATAAGTTTACCAAAATACTTAACTACTGTAAGTATTAGATTTATCAACAATTCAAAACTCTCCAGCTGATTTGGGTTGAGGTCTAGTTGATTGATTAGATTAGGTTTGGGTTCCGAACGAGTCCAATGGCCAAGCCGGGAAGGAAGATCGTTTTTGTGCTTGATTGTATAGTGTATTGAAAATAAATATGATAGATTCTCCAATAAACTATTGTAGCAAAACTTTTTTATTTTGAAATAGGTCGCCACATTTATTGGTATAATCTGAACATTAAAAACATGTTAAGTGGGGAACTTTACAATTGCAAAAAGGTATAAGGGAAGTCCTATCCAAAAACTATGAACTTACACATCGCCAATTAAATCTATCAAGTCTCCTACTTCCCCCACATATTCTGTTTACACCAAAAATTAAAAAGGCTAGGACAATCCATCCTAATTTTCTAGATGGGACTGCTTGTCTTCAAAGCATCTAGATTTCTTTCTTTCCAAACTGTCCACTATATTCAAGCTGGGATGATCTGCCACCAATCCTCTTCAGCATTCCTTTTCTCGCTCTTCCAGCAGCTCAGAAACTCTTTTATAGAACTAGGCATAAGTATAACCCAATTTGTACCCAAAATACAAAACAACATGTCCCACAGATTTGTAGTTGTCCTACAGTGCTTGAATAAACGTTCATTGCTTTCTCCATCCTGACCACAAAGCATACATCTTGAACAAATCTGGAGACCTCTTCTTTAGTTAAGCAAGCTTTCCTCACCACCGACCAGACAAAACAAGACACCTTGACTGGTATTTTAGTTTTCCAAATAAGTTTCCAAGGCTAAATTCCATTCATAGGACTTCCCTGATTAGAGATCCAGTATGCAGACCTCAGAGTGAAGATTCCTTTACTGTTCAGTCTCCATCTGAGTCTATATGAATGTTCTGAGATTCGACAAAAGGATCCTAGCGCTGAAGCAGACTAGAAACCTTGTCAATCCCGGTCATCCAAGGCTCTTTTAAAACCAAATCCCATCCATGTTAAGTCCACATTTATCTACCTGGGATGAGTTTGAGTGCTTATGGAGTAAAGATCAGGAAAGGTAGATTTGAGGCTGCTATTACCCAGCCAGTGGTCTTCCCAGAAAACTATTGCAGTAAATCTTGTGGCTAATCTAGTGTCTGTGATGACTGTCATCAATATAAACCACCAGGTAAATGCACAGATTAGGAGCAGAATACCGATGGACACAGAATGATCAGCTTCACTATGAGTCGTGCCAAACTCCTGAATAAGAATGATTAACTTACCAAACCAGGCTCAAGGAGACTGTTTCAAACCATAGAGTAACCGATGCAGTCAGCAAACAAGACCTTAGACTCCTCCTAAGCAACTAAGCCAGGTGATTGCTTTATGTAAGCCTCATCCTCGAGATAGTTTCGGAGAAAAATATTCTTAATGTCCAATCAATAAGTAGCCAATTGTAAACAACTACCATTGATAGAAAAAGACGGACATATGCTATTTTAGCTAGAAGAGAGAAAGTATCATTCTAATCAAGTTCAAATATCTGAGTGTAACCGTTGGCCACAAGGCAGGCCTTAAGTCGAGCAATTTGAAGCGACATCTTTTTAAGCACTTCCAAACTAAGGATCTTAGCAGATTGAAGTATTTTTTGGATATTGAGATCCCTCAGTCTAAATCAGGTATTGTCATTTTCACATTGGCAAAGAAAATAATTGTTGTCTCCTTATATGGTCTTGGACAATCCTCGGATCTTTTTTTTTTTTTGGTGAAGTAATTAAAATGTATTAGAATGGCATCAAGAAGATGCAGAGGTTACAACTAAGCATAGAGCTGCTTCAAACAAGAATTAACATGAAGCTAGCCGAGCAAAAATCTGTAAACCAGTCAAAAGATCCAAAAAGATATCCCCTAAGACCCTACTGTGCTAGAGTTAGGGAGCTAACAAAATCCAAAAAATTATCCACACTGTTTACAGGGGAGACAATCCTCGGATCTTGTTCAAGACCATATAAGGAGAAAGCAACCATTTCCTTCACGAACGTGGGACTCTTAAACTTTCTTAAACTGTGAGAGTCATCAGTCATGATCTTGTATTAGTTAGCTCTATTCAATTTGAATACTAGTTTCTATTGTTAATCTTTTGTGGTTCATTGGGTATGTCTCCTTATAATATGTTGTTCTCTCTGGTCTTTTTCGAATAAGAAATATGTTATTACATGAAATGGTTTATGTTGCTTTGGATTTGGCTATGGTATGAATGTAAATTGCTCGTTAAGTACTAATGATCTCGGTTGGGTATCTAATCTTTGACTATTTGCCAACATTATTGTTGTATAGAGTAACAATGACACTCCATCAAGAAATGAACTTCCCAGTTGGAACATTATTTTGTAGTTTTTTCGATCTATAGAGAAGTTTGTTGACAGCTTGAGTACTGTGTGCTATGTGATGACAAATTTATGATACATTCTGTAATTTCATTTGCTTTAGGATGTTCATCAATATTAGTGATTGTGATGGGTTATCCAGACCAAGCTTTACTTTGTTGTGATATGTATATAGTTCTATTGCAGGAAGCTTCGGACTCTTGAGGAGATATTGACCATCGAGATTAAACCTGGTTGGAAGAAGGGGACCAAGGTAACTTTTCCTGAAAAGGGAAATCAGGAACCTGGTATCATTCCAGCAGATCTGGTGTTTGTAATCGAGGAAAAACCTCATCATGTCTATGTCAGAGATGGTAATGACCTTACTGTCAATCAAGAGATTTCACTTCTTGAAGCGCTCACTGGAAAAACGCTGGAGCTGACAACACTGGATGGGAGAAATCTCATTATCCCATTGACTGACATTGTCAAACCTGGGCATGAGGTAGTTGTACCAAATGAAGGGATGCCAATTTCAAAAGATCCTCGGAAAAAAGGAAATCTAAGAATCAAGATGGATGTTAAGTATCCAACAAGGCTCACAGAAGCACAGAAATCTGATCTCAGGAGGGTTCTTGGAGGATCTTCCTGATCGTCTTTTGGTTCTGATTGCCAGGGGTGACCATATGAACACAGGTATTTCAGATTGCCAGGGATGACCATATCAACATAAGTATTCAGATTGCCAGGGGTGATCATACGAACGTAAGTATTCAGATTGCCAGGGGTGACCATATGAACACAGGTAGATAGTGCAGATGTTGGATGTAAATATAGGACATGCTTGCAATTGAAACTGTGAATACTAGGAAGGTCTGGTAGTTTCAATGTTTAGGGGCAAAATGGATATTTTTTGGAGTTTGGGTGGTGGAGGGGTTATTTTTTCCGTTGGGTCGGGACATGTCCCTTCACATTATTTGGTTGATAGAATATAGATGACGTTAATGCAGGCCCTTTTGTTATGTTGCTTGTGATTTTAGGTCTGATCAGGACGCAAATGCACTAGGATCTTGCGTTTATTGGGTTCAATGCTGATTACATCCATTGTATCTTGACATTGAGCAAGAATTCTGCTTTTCTCCCTGTAGAAAATCCCTTAGTTCTTTTCTTGGTCTCTTTTCTTTTTCCCGCATCATGTACTGATAGCAGATTACTGACTTCTTTAACTTATTACAAAGTCCATTGTTTTTAAGCTAACACAATTTTTTGTTTAATTTTTTTCGGTTTGTTTTTTTTCCTTTTCTGGGGGTACTATATCCTTCTCCACTACTTGATGCAACCTCATTAAAATACTTGGTAGGTTTTTCTACGTGGATCATGCTAGCACCTGGTGCAGTAAAGGGCTCCAGGGGAGCTGTAAGCTGTTAGGTTGGCTGTAAACCTGTATTTGTACACGGTGATGAAGGGTGGATGTATGTGTTGTGCTGGAGCTCTTTTATGATAGTTTGGCAGATGGTCCTAGCTACTAAATATTGCAAGTATTGTTTAGAGTGAAAGTAAGTGCCTAAATTTTAGGTGACAGTGCTATATTGGTCCCTGATTATAGCTGATAAATAAGGTAGGTTGCAAAGTTAGGTCATAGGTGATGATATGATGCTTATGGCAAGTCATATTTTCCTCTTGTGCTGCCAGTTTGGCCTGGACCTAACTCTGCGTTGTTCTCAGTCACCTGTCTACTCTCAAGTACGTGACATCTATGGAAACCTGTTATCTGAAGAAAAATTTACCAACACTTTGGTTTACACCAAATCAATGAGCAAACGTGTCTTTTACATGCACTTTTGTCACTTGACTATGATTACTTAACGCATATTTTTATATCATTATATTACTTAACTACGATCAACTGGCGCGTATAGTTTGCTCTTTTATTGTGTAGCAAATGAGTTACAAGTTTTTAAGTAAACTTCAATCAAGTTGATCAGGTTTTCCTGAAGAATTAGAGAGTATTAACACGCAATTATTAAAAGCTCAATGTCAGATTTTCTTGGACGTACACAGAAAGGTAAATTATCCAGGCAGTTTGGAGGCTTGTATAAAAAAAAATTGGGGTCAAATTGAGGCAAGTTAATTGTTCTTGCTACATGGGGTAACCCCTTGGAATAAGTATGTCAAGAAAGAAGGATCATTAGGCTTTAACCATCCTAATTATATACACATATATATAACATATATATATATGTGTATGTATGTATGTAAGTACACATTATGGCCGCTGCGCGCTCAACCCAACCTTTATTTAATTAGGGTTGCCACATTTTTTGGTACATATAAGTGAGAAAAAAAGTCTTTAACCTCTGTTCTTATCAAGAATTTACGGGCCAAAGTGAAAGAAAAGAAAAATAAATGAATAAATTTTAAAACAATATATAAGTAAATTAAACAAAAAGATAAAAAGTAATGAGAAAAAAGAATGTACTTACTACTAAGTAGTAATTAGAAACTGGAGTAATACTTTTTAGTCTTAGAATTTATATTATGTTTAATTTCTTTTGAACGTGATCTGAATTAGTGATTAAAAATAATAATTTATATTTATTCTCTTGATATGGATTTGCGCAAGAATGGGCAGTAGAAGATTATATGTCATATTGCAAAAGTTTCATGTTCAAATTGTACCAAAAATCACTTAGAAAATGTTATTTCGGAAGACGAAAAAGCTTAAAAATTTATTTGGTAAAATCTGTATACCACTTGGAAAATTTGGGGTTAATTTCTTAATTTTGCGGTCTTCAATTAAAGAAATTTCTTTAATTCTTGAAATTTAGGTTGGAATTGAGTTAGGTTGGCCACCCATTTTCTATATATATATATATGTATATATGTATCCATCAAAGTGCCACAAGAGGCTCTTGAACTCAATAGGAATTATTTAATGATTGTTATACTTGGTCTTACATCTGTTGGGCATAAAATGTTGATTCTGTCGTTGCATAAACTGATAAACATACTTGGTAGATTATTAGTACTATTTTTTCCCTGTGAATAATGAATTAGTGATGGTCCCAAAGGTACAACCAAATCTTGGGTATGTGAAAGGTAGAGCATTGTATCTCTTTGTGACCTTCCACTAACTAATGGTCCTGAACCGTGTTTACGTAGTACTAGTTAGGCTTTCAACGAGAAGAAAATTAATTTTATGAAAAAATGTTTCTATGTCAACTTCTTACCTTAAATTAGTTTGGACATTATTTGACTAGTTAGGCTTTCAACGAGAAGAAAATTAATTTTATGAAAAAATGTTTCTATGTCAACTTCTTACCTTAAATTATTTTGGACATTATTTGGTTGAAGTTGAAAACAGCATTTTTAAGAAAAAGTTGTGTTGGACATGAACTTCACTAGAAAAAAGTTGTTTTTTTTTTGGTAAAACTATTATTTTACTTGAAATACTTCTCAAATAAACTTTTTGAGTTCATATTTTCTATTTCAAATTGAAGTTGAAACAACAGATAAATATTAAAGGCTAAATTTCAACATGCAAATAATGACTTCATTATCTTCGTGACGAATTGTCTCTTAAAGGAGGAACTTCCTCATTGTTCCGCTAGTTAACTTTATTTTTCTTCAAAAATTGTTAACTATATACACATATGCTAATTTACTCTACTTTCTAAATATCTTGATTTTATTCCTAAAAAATAAAAAAAATTGATGCATTGAAGTATTCTTGATTACTACCTTGAACATGACCGTAGTTTGGAAAGTAGAACCATTCATTGAGTTGTGGAATTGTAATAAATGATTGAATAGCTATCAGCTTTGAATAGATATCAGCTCTAATAAATTGTAGACATACTGTTGAGAAATTAAAGGCAGTACATGTGTTTCTGATTCCAAGCAATTATTTCAATCTCCATGTTCCATAGCGTGGGTGACCCCAACAGGGGCCTCCATTTGGATATATCCCCAATCCATGACCCAAGTTTCATTTCTCTCCAATGTTCTTTTTAAGTTATTTATTCGAAGAGTTGAAGTCCTATCTATTAATTAGATCACTTATAAGTATTTGTAAATAAATTTTATGATTGTGTTAGGGGTGGAGCCACAATAGTAATTACGGGTTCAGGCACAATTTAACAATATTGGCTAAAATTCTGTATTTTTTTTAAAAATCATTTAGTATGGAGATAATGGATTAAATCCTCTTAAACTATCACGTTTTTATTAGTTTCATACTTAAACGACGCCTAGCTTTTATTACCCATTTGAAGTGCTAAACCCTCCTAAACTATCACGTTTTTATTTGTTTCATATTTAAACTAGGCAACTTAAACTATGTCTAGTTTATATTACCTTCCTGAACTATTTGTAAATAATCTATTCAGAATCCAATAAGCAAAAATAATGATGATTCAGAATTCATAAACTAAAAATTCTAGCTTCACCCTCTGGATCGTGCAAAAAAATAATCTTTACTTTTAACACTGTAGCTCATCTAATTCCTTCCTAGCTAGAACCATTTGTTTCAAGTCCAAAACATCTTTCTCAAAACAGGTATATGTGGTATTCAAGGCTGAATTTCCTGGAAAATCCTTTAAGCTTGAGAGATTTGAATTATGCTTGAAAAGTTGAAACGAATAAAAGTTACGTACTGACTGTGTATCCATCAAGTTTAATTAATTAACTTTACGACTTACTATTAAGCAATTCAGAAAATAACAAAAGAGAGGTTTTTTTTTTTTTTTTTTTTACAGATCATGATTCAACGTTCCTTTTGCCAGTTCACGGTTCAATTTTTTGTCTTGATTATGAGCTTTGTGTATTATGAACTTTAGATTGTTTCATTCAAATGATTTTAATTTTCTTAATTTTTTTTTAATCTAAACATAATAATACACATATCATGTATTTATTATTTGATGCATATACGAATTTTTTCCTAGTTGAAATTCCAAGAGCTTTATAGATTCAATGAGCTGTGCATGTGATGAATTATATATCCGCCGATTGGATCACTAAGTAACAAGTGAATAATATGAGCATCTCTTGTCACTCTGCTGGCCATTCAGCTCCTTGGCCACAAAATAAAACAAAAAGATGATATCGTGAGAGATATTCATATGATAAAGCGACAGAGCATAATCCACTAATTGCATGATTAAATTGTCTCTGTAGAATACCTTAATCTGTTCATCACAGTTCATAGATGAAAATTGAACAAATGGATAAACTTTATATATATATATATGTGAGTAACTCACATCATGAAATATGACAATTATTTATTTTTATAAATTAAGCCACCACATTAAATTCATACATTCTTCCAAACTTACATAGTAACCTTAATAATTACTGTACTAAATACTCCCTCCGGATCAAAAAGAGTATCCACTTAGCCATTTGAACGCCCTTTAAGAAAATATTAATTCCTAGAAAAAAATAGGTAATTGGACTAAACTGCCTCTCATTAAGTAGGCATTGAGATTTGATCACATAACACTTAATACGGCAAAATCTGGAAGAAAAAAAATAAGGTCAATTCTTTCTTGATTTGATAAGTGGACACTTTTTTTAATAAAAAAAAAAAAAAAAAAAAGTGGACATTCATTTTTATCCGGAGGGAGTATATAGTAAAAGAATACAAAACTCAACCAAGTATTATGGCTAGAAATATGTATTTTTTTAAACATGTGTGTATGCGCGCACGGTTACTAAATCAGATTAAGGATCATCGATCTTCTTAAATTTAAAATCAAGCTAAGCCAAATCAAGTTAGAGAATATGTCAACTTTTTATGTCAGTTTGGTTTAACTATGATTTGATTCGATTCTTTCGATTTTCCTAACACCCTGGCCATCACTTCTGTCTCAACTGGCAGAGGGTGATAACATCAAAGAATAAGAACAATAGTTTTTTGCTAGTTGTAAAAACAGTTAGAAAGTTGAATCAAGAAACATATGGTTGCGAGAACTCTATAGAAAATCTTTTTAGCTATATATAGTATTATATAATTGAAGTATGAGGTGTTACGGCATAGTACGGATGGTACCATTTTTTGGAAAATGGGACAGTCATCATGTGATGTTTTTTTTTTTCCAAATTTGTGAAGGCTTTGGTGTTTGAAATTTGAATTATGGCCTTTGGTTATGGGAAAAAGTCAGCCAAATAACATAGGTTTGTCAATTGATTAGGTACATGTGCCACATCACATGTCCTGTGTCTTCTTTGTTGTCTTTGCTTTCATCTACATCCCTATCCCATTATTTCACTGAACAACATGGTCAATCTAGTTGATTTTTTTTTTTTTTTAGTAATTTAAGTTTTGGGCTTCTTTGAAGTCTTCAAATTAATTTGCATTCGCTTTCAATCCTTTTCTTTTGTCTAATTTTCCTTGCTGCTCACCTAATTACCCAAAGAATAAAGTATATGAAAAGTGGTTGGGTGTTTGACGCGATCTCAACATAATACTAGTCTATGAGTAATAAATATGTTTAGTGTGCGTTCCATATAGGTTGTTTAAACTTTAAATAAGTTTTTGTTTCATAGTATATGCTTGGACAATACTCATCTTATACGCTAGCTTTTAAACTTGAGTCAAGCTCAAACGGAGGTGTTAAGTGTTCCATTTGTTAGTTAAGAGAATGAGTTTTTATCTCATTATATGAGACTTGGATAATCCTCGCCTCATAAGCAAGCTTTCGAGGTTGAATTAGATCAAATATTTATTTCTAAACAATATAACTTATTTGTTGGTATGGATATAGTTATTTGAGAGCAATTGCGAGCATGTTCGTCGTTTTTTTCTCAAAATAATACTAAGTTCACATTTATTGTCACAAAATGTTAGTTAATGTTCCCCGAGTTAAAATTGGATTGCCCATATGGACTAACCAGAGGAGAAGTTAAATTAGGGATAATTACTTGGTTGGGTTGGTTTTGGGGGAGGGGTGGGGGGGCGTGTGTTACATAAGTTATAATTGATTTTCTTTTATTAAAAGTAGTAGAACTATTCTCTGGATCGGATAAGGTGTCATTAAACTAACATAAGAAGGTTTTTTTCTTCCTACCCTCCCTTTCTTCCCTAAGCACACAAAATTGGGTGACAAATCTATTAGGAGAAAAGTATACTCCTCCACTTCTTTTCATTTTCTGATTTTCAAAAATTGTTCCAACCATATGGTTATATTTATTTATTTTTTTGTCACTTTTGAAATAAGTGACAATATTATCTTTTTGTTTATTATATATATATATATATATATATATATATATATATATATATATATATATATATATATATATTAAGTCCTTCAATGTTTGATTTATGAACAAGCTATAGAAATTAGATCATGATGGGATTATTTAGTAGATAGTTCATTTGACTAAAAGCGAAATACATGGGGTATAATATAAAGTTGTGATTTTTACACTGTGGTCATTGCAATTATTAGAGCGTATGAAATTATACCCCCGCCTTGTTAATAGAAGTTTCAAAAAATGTACATGGGAGGAGGGCTACACCATGACTCCCTCAGACTCCCTCAGAGCTCTGCTGATCAGTTACTAATATGGGCATGACCCTGATACTAATGAGAACATTACTAATTAGAGAACAACTTCTAATTAGTTATGTTCTCAACCAAAAACTACATTTCTATGGTACATCATAACTAAAATAAGAGAAAAAACTAGTACTATTTTTTTTGCAGTTTCAGTTTGTTATATCTGTTTTTTTTCCTTTGTGAAAGAACCTAATAAAAACATGTGCATTTATATAAGATATCATTAAGATTTGCAGGACCATTAAATAGTGGACTGGATTCTTTCCCAGAAAAATCCAACCGAACCTTCTTCTCATCCTTTGTACTCTTCTTTGAAATTTCAAGAAATGTACATTTCATGTAATTAATCTCACAAAAGACTTTTTCTTTTTAAGAAAGAAGAATCCCTTAAATACCTATTACTTAGTAGCCCAGAGTACATGGACATAAAATGACCAAACTAACATCATTGAAAGTATACCAAAAATTAGTTGTTCTTTTTGGAAGTTTTCTTGTGGATGAAATTCCTCCTCTCCCGCCCAACTTTAGTTTAGTTTTTAAATCCCTTGAAAATTCAAACAATGATTTTTTGTCCCACTTTGGTGCTATATTAAGATGCAATATTTCAATATTACTACATATCAAATATCGAAATAATATTTGATAGTTTTATGCTTATGATCATAAAATCGAAGTTAGGTGAGCAACTTATTCGCTCTGTAACTCCTTTAAGTCAAGACAAATATCAGATGGTTTATTAACTTTAAGGATGCACAAACGTGAAGGATAATAGACATGATAGAAATTTCCATTATTGGTGTGTACTTTTTTGCAAATTTGCTATACTAAACATTAACTTGCTTTCCACTCATTTATCTGTCTATAAATAGTATATTTCTGGAATGGTGCTGCAAATTAGGAAAATACTTATAGAATAAGCAATGGAATCAAATTTTAGAATTCCTTATGTAATTTTAACAATAAAATATGGTCATTTGATAGGAAAGTTATCAGAATATTTGTCTTCTAACCCGTTAAATTAGGCCGATGCAAATTTTGTCCTTTGCTTACATATATGGCTAGCGACTTCGAGGACTTGTTCTAGGATTTGTTGTTGCCTTTTAGTTTAAACAAAGAACAAGATCTGGAAATATTGCCACAGAAAATATTGTTGGCCTACTTTAAATAGAAAAGTTAAATATTAGTATTTCATCATCCTTATTTACATTGGTAACTACATCAAGGAAATTGGCTCAACACAGTACTATACAAGCACTAAAATTTTCAAGGAAATTGGCTCAACACAGTACTATAAAATATTAGTACGCGTTTGTTAATGCGATATGAAATCATGATTTCAAATCAGCGTTCAACTTTATAAAATTTGCGCAAAATTTCAATTTTAACTTCAACTTCATATCATGATTTTAAATTCCAAATTCTCCAAAAAGGCATGATTTGGGATTCCAAATCATGATTTCAAATTTTTTTAAATATAAAACTTGACCTATAAGTTTATATTTTGTATAAAAGATTCATAAGTTGGTAGATATATTTACTAACCATGTTTACCAACCATAAAAAATCTGATCGGGAAATGCATGTTCCACGTGTTGTTCACTATATTTCAATCTCAAAAAAAAAAAAAAAAAGTTCAACGTAAAGAGATTGTCCATACCATGTGCGAGAATTATATTAAAGAGTAGTTTACACTATAACTCATGTCTAATTTTCCTTTTTATTGAACTAAAGTTCGATCAATTGATGTTGTATTTTTAAGAAAGATTTTCTAGTAGCATATTAATTTTGTTATGAACTATGATTTGCTCATTTGGTAAGATTGTGTAAGAATTGAAAAATATCTTATGGTTTTCACAACTTGTGGAGTTTTTATGTCTATAAGAAAAAATACAACTTAAGAAATCCAAATTGCATGTCGAAATAAAAATTCAACTTCAAATCATCATGATTTCAAATCATTAATTTCATATTATAATTTCAAATCATGTCCAGACAGCTCCTGATAGGATGGATAGGGCAAAGGTGCAAATATAGCCTCAACTTTGCGGTTTATAGCAAATATCTGCTTCATTTAAAAAGTAGTGTATATATATCTAACCCGTTATAAAATGATGCAAATATATCCCCGCTGTTACAAAGTGGTGCAAATATACCCTTTTCGCTGAAGGGGTTTTTAAAAAAAAAAATCATTTAGGTTATTTCTAAATTAAAAAAAAATGCCACGTGACTTTAAAAAAAATCTACCCATTTTTTTTAGTAGACATGCTTTTCTAAAGCCACATAATATTTTTTTTTCCTAATGGGTCTAGTCTGGTTCATCTTAAAAAATGGGTAGACTTATTTTTTTTAAAGTCACGGAGATATTTTTTTCAACAAACCATACCCAATACACCAGGAAAAAAAAAATTACCATGGCTTTAGAAAAATAAGTAGACTTTTTTTAACGTCACGTGACATATTTTTAAATAAAAAATAACCTAAATGATTTAAAAAAAAACTACGGTTAGCGAAAAGTTTATATATTTGCTCCATTTTGTAAACTATCGGGGTATATTTGCACCATTTTAACCAACGGCATAAAAGATATATGCACCACGAGAATGTAACGAAGTATATTTGTTCTAAATCGCAAAGTTGAGGGTATATTTGCACCTTTGCCCTAATGGATATCACCAAAACCTTATGGTGGAGTGATAAGTATTCCTACATCCTTAATTTAAAAGTTTCAGGTGTGAGCCTCAATGAAATTGCATTTGGTAGGGGACGTTTTATTTCTCAAAACAAAATTTGCACAAATATTCTGAATTTAGTCAGACATATGTGTTAGAACAATCAATGAAAAAACTAAAAAAGCAAAGGTTATAATGTATGACTGAAAAAGGAGCGAAAAAGTAACTTATAGATAATGTACGTACGGAAAGTTGAGAAAGTAGAAAAGAGGAAGGAAAAGGGAAAGTAAAGGGATGAAAAGATGGAGATGTGGAAAGGAGAAGAAAGAAAGTTGAATATGGAGGAAAAGTAAAGTCATCACTAACTCTCTAAACTTTTTGCAAGCCCCATATTTTTAATCAATTTTTATGTTTAACTTTTCTACTTTCTAAGTGAAAAAAAAAAATAAAAAAAATGAATGTCTATGTAGGGATATCTACCTGCATGCACAAGGTTACTTTGATTTTTTTTTTATTCACACATGATATTATATTATTACTATTATATATAAGAGGGAATGTGAGGACTTTTGTAGTCCTCACAATAATTTCCCAAATTTTTAAAAACTTTTTCATTAATTCTTTCTTATGTCCTAATTTTATTTATTTAAGTCAATTTTTTTGTTTTTTGTTTTTAAAGTCTACTTTTAGCCTATCGAGCGCAGGGACTTTTGTAGTCCTTACAATAATTTTCAATTTTTTTTAAAACTTTTTAATTAATTACTTTTAGGTCCTAATCTTATTTATTTATGTCATTTTTTTTGTTTTTGTTTTTTAAAGTCTACTTTTCAAAAGTATCGAACCTCCTACCTCATTTTTCACGTTCTTTGATTTTCGATTGGTGGTATCGATATCCGCATTTAAGCCCAATTAATCCATAATTCGCACCGCATCGCGCCTATTCGGGGGGAGCGCTTCCTCCAAAGATTTTTTTTTTTCATATCCATGTTCGAACCCCTAATCCCTAATTAAGAGAAGTGCGCCTCCGAAATTGCACAAGTTAAATTATGTATTTGTCTTAAAAGTTCATTAACTATGTATAGATTATTTATTTAATTAAATAACTTCGAAAATTAGGATACATAAGTTATAATGTCAAATTCTGGTTCCAAATTTGATTTGAATTAAATAATTTCATCAAAATGGAAGTTAAAATATTAAAAAGTGGAATGAAAATTTTGCTTTTTATATAACTACCCACTGTGCGACTACAATGGGTATATGGTTGTTGTTGTTGTTATTGTACACGCTTGTACTAACACAAATTATATTTCTTTAGTTAAAATATCTGCTTTTATATTTGAGTTTTATTTTTTTATTCACCTCACATAACTAGTTATTAATAAATGTATGAGCTAACAACTTCGATTTAATAACAGTCAATTTATTATATTATGTAAATACCGAGTTAATGTGTGAACTTTTTCGTTCCTAGCAACATGAGTCGTCGGCACATTCATTAGTTTTCTTTTGAAATTTATATATGGTTAAACAATTCGAAAGAAATATTAACAGGATGATAATGTTAGTTAACAAACAGTACAAAGTTTGTAACATAATCGACATTATTTATATTAACTGGATGATCATGTTAGTTAATGTTAGCGTGGAAACGATAAAAACACAGTAATTAACGTGGTTCGGATCGATGTAATCCTATCACTGAATCGGAGAAGCGGTAGCACTTTATGTCGAGGAGAAAGTAATTTAAGATTGAATCTTTTTGGATTTTATATTCTGTCCTATTTAAAAAATTTAAGACGTATTTATACCATTTGCGCCTAATCATTTCCTAGAAAGAATCTAAATCCCAATAACACTCGAAAATTAACAAAGAAAAAGTTTCCTTTTATTTCTTTCCACTTTTGAGTAGAAATTGACTTGAATTTCTTCTCAACTTCACAGTTAACAAACAGTACAAATTTTATAACATAGTCGACATTATTTATACTAACTGGATGATCATGTCGGTCAACAAACAGTACAAAGTGTGTAGCATAGACAGGCAATTCATCAAGGGACAAAAGAAAAAGAGAAGAGAAGTCATGAAATGACAAATTCTAATAGGGAAAAACAACATTTGGAGAGGGACATTTCAAAACTAATTCTGACTTATATACTATGCTTTCTAAAAAATTATAATGATCTGTTGATTGTTCAAAAAGCTGTGAATTTTAGTTTTTTCTAATGTGAAAAGTTCAGTCTCTGATTGGCCGCCTTCCAATATGCCAAATTGCCAATTAGCATACGACTCTAAAACTTTGTTAAATAAACAAAATAAAAATAAAACTTAAAATGAATTGTTCAATGATTTGCCAATTATTCGGTTGATATTTTCATTTTAAAATTGGTTTTAGTAAATCGCTGATTGCCAAATGGCTAGCTTTCGAAGTAATTTAGAGTGGAGAGCATGTCATAAGTGATAATCACGTCCTAATTAGTAGAATTTGATTAGGACAACTTTATTAAGGATTATGCAATCCCATGTGACCTTGTCCAAATTATATCATGTGTAGTGGCCAAGATCACTGGATTTGTGTTTCAATTATTGTTCTCAGACGTGGGTACATGAACATGACTACACAAGCCCAAAAAAAAAAAAAAAAAAGATTAGCTATATGACAACTTTATGTTACATGTACAGTACAAGATATCACTATTGTCAATTTTATGAGTTGGGTTCTCCTCATCTTTTGTCAACTATGTAAAAAGAAAATCACACACATGCGCACAGAATTTAAGTTTTGTGTGCGAATAATGTACTACAATATTTTCAAACATAATTTAAGTTTTGTGCACCTACGAAATGTGAATTTGTACCTTGTCAAATTAAGTTAACATACAATAACATGCAATTACTTATAGCAAGTTTGATTTGAAAACCTATGAATAAGAGCGTCATCAAATGGGCAGATTGATCGAGTTGAATTTAGTCAGTCAAAATTGACAGATTGTGCTGAATTGAATCGAGTCAAGATGGATTGAGTTTATAAGTGGAATGGTCATTTGGGTTGAAATTGGCTAATTAATGGCCATAGCCCGAACCATCCATTTTTATTAAATTATAGTTTAGATATTTATTTTCTTATAGTTTGTTTAGGTACCTAATAATTTTTTTTACTATTATGGCTTGACAAGGTTTCTCATGGGTCAATATGAGTTACATATTAGCCCAACTTTCAGATAGATTGATTTGAACGAGTCAAAATGGTAGTTAATAAACAAGTGGATTATTAACGTTCATCAATTAATTTTACTACTCCTACCAATAAAAATAGAATAAATAGCATATTATTAGTAAGTTAAAATATATTGATGGCACATATATAAATTGACAGTGCCAATATTTCTTTTAAACGAAAATAGGGAGAGAGACTAGCACCCGGTTTCTGTTTTTTTTTTTTTACCCAATATTCAATATTTATTTTGTAATTTCAATTAATTTAAATTGTGCCGCGCAAGACTCATCAAAAGACAGAAAAAATAATACAATGTTTCCGGTAAAAAGATAATGCACAAGTTAGTTGAAATCGAAATAACGTTGATATGACTTAAATTTTTCGGCTAAAACAAAATGATTATATTATTAAGCTGATGTAATAAACTATGACTTTTTTCCGTAAATTAAGAAGAATACATGACCCTTCTGCAGTCTAACAAACAAGAAAATTGCTTGGAAGGTGAAAAGAAATTGACTTGTTCTATTGTTTGAAGGATTGTGCCTACCTGCAGGTTTAATTAAGTATGTTTATGCAAAAATATCAGTCCACAACAGAATAATTAAAAATAAGAAATGTCCGAGAGAATCCAATAAAAAATATTAGTACTACTATTAGTTTAATCCCTTTGTTGATTTTCTTAAATTATTATAATCTGGATCAACATAACCTGTGACCAGCTATAGGTCAAAGAAGTTGAGTACAACTAAGAAACGTGCATTAGGAAGTTGACTGTCTTTTAATTAAAAAACGAAAATATTGTTTGGGAGAAGAAGATATTTATTTGTCTCTCTTCTTATTTACAAATAAAACCACAAAAGTTTAATTAATTCAACAACAACAACATACCCAGTGTAATCCCATTCAAGAAGGGTAAAAAGTTTAATTAATTAAAAAAAAAAAAAAGAGTACTTCGAAAGAAGCAAGATACAGTTAGGGATAGGGATCTGGTAACTCAGTTGGTTGATTACATGAACTTTCACTTTGTTGATGAGGATTCGAATCTCCTCGTTGTAATCTTCTTCCCATTTTTTCTTCCCCAACATCTATGTAATATTTTTTTTTTTTTAAAAGTTAAAAAAAAGAGAAAAACAAAAGGTACAGTTAAGGGGTGGGGTGCGCACACGAGCATGAGCAGGCGCACACCTCATTTATCCTTACAATTTGCTTTCAAAATAAAGGGGTGAAATACCTATAATAAGAAAAAATAATAATAATAATAAATAAATATTATTATTATTATTATTATTATTATTGTTGTTGTTGTTGTTTTTTATTTTCCATCATAAAAAAAGTATTTTTCTTTAACTTTTCCTAATTCCTCAATATTTTAATTTTAGGATTTTGTAATTTATATAAAGTATTTTTATGTACTTTCAATATGTAAGTTTTATTTTAAATAAATTATATTCAAATTGAGAAAAAAAATACTACATATTTGACCTTTGCACTCCGAAAGATGATAAAAAATATACAACTAGCAGCAGTAGTAGCGTAGCCACATAAAAAGACGGGTGATCAATTAAACACCCTTCATCAAAAAATATTGAGCACATTAAATGTTGATCTTGAATACGCTCAACGAAATTTCTAACTTCACCGCTGAATAATCATTCCCATACTCCGTATACTCACTCACTTATTGAGACAATCGAATCTCTTATCTGGAAAGAAACTACTTCAGTATATTACTCTTTTTAGTAATGAAAGAAAAAAGCAAAATGTATTTTAGTGAAAGAAAAAAGATAATACAGTCATAAAGCTAAAGGGTTAAAGCTAGTAGGGAACTTTGGCAATATAAGTATTTATAGAGGGAGGCCATTGTAAATAAACATAAGGCTAGCAGTGTTTGTATCTGTTACTCCTTTAGTATAATTTTCCTCATTGTTTTTGTTATTTGGTGGGCTACTTATACTTACCAATCCTATTTCTTGGGAAAAAAAAAAAAAGCCTATCTTTCTTTGGTGGGTACTTCTTGTTAGTTATCTTGTTTTCTTTGGTGGGTGTTTATTTAATAGGTTCTTGATATAAATTTTCTTGAAATTTTTGAGTATACAGATTAGTAAAGATGGGGGAGAAACCTGAAGTGTTAGATGCTGTGTTAAAAGAGACTGTTGATTTG
This sequence comes from Lycium ferocissimum, assembly GCF_029784015.1. Lineage (NCBI taxonomy): Eukaryota > Viridiplantae > Streptophyta > Magnoliopsida > Solanales > Solanaceae > Lycium > Lycium ferocissimum. The sequence goes on from NW_026720753.1 coordinate 63,291, forward strand.
GTAATTGGATCTGACAACATTAAGTTTAATGTTTTTTAATGATCTTGTTCTTGAATTTAATGTTATTTGTTTCTTTTTTTTGCTTGTTGTAATTGCAGGAAAACATACCCATTGAGGAAGTTTTTGAAAATTTGAGATGTACAAAAGAGGGTCTTACCAGTACGTCTGCCCAAGAAAGGTTGGCAATTTTTGGGTACAACAAACTAGAGGAGAAGAAGGTTTGCTTTTTTTTTTTTTAATTTTTTTTTTGGAATATTCCTTTTTTTTTTTTGCCCCTATTGGGCCACTTTGAACTGAAATATTCTGATGAATCTTTGTTTTGATTGACTTGCATCTATTGTATATTTTATATTTTTCCTTATCTCCTTTTTTGTTGAATTTTATCCTTTTCTCTTTTTGACTGTCTTTTTTGGACTTGAATTGACACTTTTTGACTGAAAATTAGATGATTTTGGTTGAACTGCTTGCTGTATTGTTGGAGAGCATTTGAATCGACTCTTTTTGACTGAAAATTAGATGTCTTTAGTTGCACAAGCTGATTGGCAACCAATGTTTAGGTGTTTGACTTGTTTGACTTAAAAGTTAAAGTGAACTGTTATGATTGTTCAAGTTACTGTTTGCTGTGTATTATAGGAGAGCATTTGAATTGACTCTTTTTGGCTGAAAATTAGATGCCTTTAGTTGAACCAGCTGATTGGAGAATTTAATGTTTTTACGTTTGACTTAAAAGTTAAAGTGAACTGTTATGATTGTTGAAGATTACTGTTTTATAGGAGAGCAAATTCTTGAAATTTTTGGGGTTTATGTGGAACCCTCTCTCATGGGTTATGGAAGCTGCTGCTATTATGGCTATTGCTCTTGCAAATGGAGGAGTAAGTAACTGCATTCCGATTTATCATGCTATTCAATAATATATACTGGTTTTTCTGACTTAGTGGAGAATATATGTTGAATTTTGCAGGGAAAGCCTCCGGATTGGCAGGATTTTGTGGGTATCATTACCTTACTTGTGATTAACTCAACAATTAGTTTTATTGAGGAGAACAATGCTGGCAATGCAGCAGCTGCTCTCATGGCTCGGCTCGCTCCTAAAGCAAAGGTTCCAGATTCACCAACCATAATCGGTTATTCAATTGCTATTAGACAGCATGTGAAAGTTGTTAACTTACATAACTTTGATGTGAATTTATCTCGGGAAAAAAAACCTTAGTAGGCGTTTGGCCATAGATTCCAAATATTTTTCACTTTATTTGGAATATATGGAGTTGGAGTTGCGTTTGGTTATACTGTTTGCAAAGAATATGTGGAATAATTTTCATTTTTGCAGGTACTTAAATACAACTTCGAAAGTGAAAAGTGAGTTGGAAAGTAGGTTATAAGCTGTTTCCCAAATTTGAAATACAACTTCAAGTTGGATTTGGAATTTTCATGGCCAAACACAGATTTTCATATAAAGTGAAAAGTTATTCCGGAAAAAAGTGAATAATTTTTATGGGCAAACGGGTCCTTATCGACAGTCGTCCTGATTGCGTGCTCTTGTCGATATATGCAGGTTCTTCGAGATGGAAAATGGAATGAAGAAGATGCTGCTGCTCTTGTTCCTGGGGACATAGTCAGTATTAAACTAGGAGATATAGTTCCTGCAGATGCCCGTCTTCTTGAAGGCGATCCGCTGAAAATTGACCAGGTGATTAAGTTTTTTGTGATTCGTTAAGTGGCAAATATGTTTTCTTTAACTGTGGCACTGAAATTATCTGTTACTTGCAGTCTGCTTTGACTGGTGAATCACTTCCTGTAACAAAAGGTCCTGGAGATGGTGTCTACTCTGGTTCCACATGTAAACAGGGAGAGATAGAAGCCGTCGTCATCGCCACTGGGGTTCATACCTTTTTCGGGAAGGCCGCCCACCTTGTTGACAGTACAAACCAAGTGGGACACTTCCAAAAGGTGACTTGAACTCGTACTGTCTTAATTGTTCTGAATGTTAGTTGATAATCTTGTTATTCTGAATCTCACGCTCCCCAATGATGTTGATGTCTCTACCAGGTTTTGACTGCTATTGGAAACTTCTGCATCTGCTCTATTGCAGTGGGGATGATAATAGAGATTATTGTGATGTACCCTATTCAACACCGCAAATATCGTCCCGGGATTGACAATCTTCTTGTCCTTCTCATTGGTGGAATTCCAATTGCCATGCCAACGGTTCTTTCAGTCACAATGGCCATTGGTTCTCATCGCCTCGCTCAACAGGTTTGTTAGCGTTTCAGCATGTCTTCAATCGTGAGTTGTCGTAGTTCAGCAGTGCGGATATGTGATGCATTTTTCATCATTTTAACTATTCAGGGTGCTATTACAAAAAGAATGACAGCTATAGAGGAGATGGCTGGTATGGATGTGCTTTGTAGTGACAAGACAGGGACCCTAACACTAAACAAGCTTAGTGTTGACAAAAACCTTGTTGAGGTGAGAATTCTAAGATTTCAATCTTATTCCTTATTTCACACAAATTATTGATTTTCTTTTGTTTGTTCCTGCTAAATTTCCAGGTTTTTGCCAAAGGTGTCGATGCAGATACTGTTGTTCTGATGGCAGCTCGAGCGTCTCGAACAGAGAACCAGGATGCCATTGATACCGCTATTGTTGGGATGCTATCTGATCCGAAGGAGGTAACTTTGGAATTGCATTACTCTGTGATTAACACATCCATTCTAGCTGGAAGAAACTGTTCTAATGCTGCCATTAATGCAGGCACGAGCTGGCATTCGTGAAATACACTTTCTTCCTTTCAATCCAACTGACAAGCGAACAGCACTTACTTATCTTGACGGTGAAGGAAAAATGCACAGGGTCAGCAAAGGAGCACCAGAGCAGGTAAGACTGTCACCACTAAGTAGTCCTTCTCTGCTGCTTTTACTTTCCAGGTTCGCATTTTCTAACCAATTGTCGCAATGTGGATTTAGATCCTGAATCTTGCCCACAACAAGTCAGAGATAGAAAATAGAGTTCATTCAGTAATTGATAAGTTTGCTGAGAGGGGCTTGCGTTCACTTGGTGTGGCGTACCAGGTACTTTGCTTTTCTTTTATCATATGTGGAACTCATCATATTGTATATAAATTGAATATATCAACTATCTGGCAGTTTAGGCGTATAACCTAATACTCTTATAGTGGAGAGAAGGGATTAATTACCTTTGTCTTCATTTAATCACGTACACCCTAACATTCCATGCAGGAAGTTCCAGAGGGAAGGAAGGAGAGTACTGGAGGACCATGGCAATTCATTGGTCTCCTGCCTTTGTTTGATCCACCAAGACATGACAGTGCTGAGACTATAAGGAGGGCTTTGAATCTTGGAGTGAATGTTAAAATGATCACAGGTATTTCTGAATTTTTTATTTTTTATGTTCAATGTGTTGAAACATTGTTTGTAAATCGACTGCATGCTATATTGACACCTTGGTAGTAATGGCTACCCACCCCCTTAATAAAAGGAAGAGAAAGGAAAAATGTATCCACTGAAATGAGGTTTCCAAAGATTATCTTGGGTATTCTGTAAGCTTATTGGATCAAAGACTACTTTTGATTCGTTCCTAATTCTTAATTGGGCTGTGTCTTTTTTTTTTTTGGCGAGGACAATATGATAGTTGGACAAAATGAAATTCTAAATGTGCTCTTATTGCTGCATGAAGAGTGATGTCCATGCCTGTCCCTTGGCTTTTCATTTAGATTTTGGGCTTTCACAATTGATTTTATAGATTAATACTTTTTACCCGTCAACTTATGTTTTACCAAGATGATATTGCTTTTTGCTGTAAAGGGTCAGACGTTTGGACCGGTATCATCTTACTGGTCATGCATTTTTTGCTACATCGAAGTTTTGACAAGCTAATTTTTGATGTCTGTTCTCTTGGCAGGGGATCAACTGGCTATAGGAAAAGAAACAGGTCGCCGCCTGGGAATGGGAACCAACATGTATCCTTCATCTGCTCTGTTAGGGCAGACTAAGGATGAATCAATTATGTCTTTACCAGTTGATGAGCTGATCGAAAAGGCTGATGGTTTTGCTGGAGTTTTCCCTGGTATGTTTCTTTCAGAAAATTCCTTTCTTTCTAATTTCGGGTATACACTGGGGTACTGATATGTTGTTTGCTCATTGCTTTAGAGCACAAATACGAGATAGTAAAGCGCTTGCAAGCTAGGAAGCATATTTGTGGTATGACTGGTGATGGAGTCAATGATGCTCCTGCTTTAAAGAAGGCTGATATTGGTATAGCTGTTGATGATGCCACTGATGCTGCTCGTAGTGCTTCTGACATTGTTCTTACCGAACCTGGTCTCAGTGTCATCATTAGTGCTGTTTTGACCAGTCGAGCAATCTTTCAAAGGATGAAAAACTACACGGTATATGTTTGTCTTGTTAGAGGCGTAATATTTAGATCCTTATACATCCTAATTTTTTGCTATATCTTAGCATCTGTTATTTTGGTTGTACGCACAATCTGTCGCTGATGTACGATATTGATAACTTATCTTTTATTTTTGCATCGGCAGATATATGCTGTTTCCATCACAATCCGTATTGTGGTATGTTTTTCGGCTGCTGCTTCTTTGCTACTTATTTTTTATGATTCTTATATGATATTTTGATATTCTTTTTCTATTTAATGTCACAGCTTGGTTTTATGCTTCTGGCCCTTATCTGGAAGTTTGACTTTCCACCTTTCATGGTGCTTATCATTGCAATCCTCAATGACGGTTGGTCCTTTTCACTGATAGTAACATAGACAATATGAAGTTTATATGTTCGGTCATTTTAATGGATCCTAATTTGTCTTTAAGATAAACTTTTGTGAGTATTGATATGAAACTTGCCCAAATGGAGGATTATAAGTTTATGATTGAGCGGTAATTGTGCAATCTTTCACTTTAACTTCTAACTAGTCAACTTCACAGTCAATCACATCACAAGAACAACTACTATTATGCCTCAATTCAAAACAAGTCGGGGTCGGCTATTGAATCCTCACTGAGCGGTGCCTCACTGACCCTTTAGACTCATCACATGCCGGTATTATCAAAATAATAATAAAAAAACTGAAAGTTCTCTATATTCTCTACTAGCTTATAAATCTCTGACAGGATGACTAAAACATTCATAGAAAGTATAGGCCTAGCATAAGCATACTAACGTGATTAGAACATGTTTCTATTTGATTAATACTCTCCCGGTTCAGAATAAGTGTCTTGCCTTTCAGATTTGGTCCAAAGTAAGTGTCATTTTGAGAAAGCAAAGCATTAATTTTTTGCCATATTTATCCTTGCTCTAATAAATGATCTATACAACTTTCTAAAGGTCTTCCCTATGCTTATTTACATTTAACAGGAAAGATAAAAGGTTATTTAGTCAATAACCCTTATAACGAATGTTCTTAACTAGCATTCTTAATGGTGTACCAAAATATGAAAAGACACTTATTTCAGTAGAAGATAAAAATTGTGGCAAAATTAGAGGATGCAGTAGATTTGTCATTATCTTATTATCAAAAGATAAGGCAGATCGACTTGTCATAAAAAAAAAAAAAGATAAGGTAGATTGATTAAATTTTTTATCAGTAGCCTGCTTTCAAGTTCCATGTGTAGGACCTCTAAGGTTTAATAGCCTTTTTATGTGACAAGGTGATAGTAATTTTATTATTGTTGGGAACAACGCCTGCATTCATGTGGTATACGAAGAAACTAGAGAACCTAATCCAATCTTCAATTCAAATCGGAACCCCAAGGGTGAACCAAAAAGAAATAGGAATAAGAGGCTACTTCTCAAATGTACAAAATCATTTTCGATTTCATTTCATCAAAAGCTCTCCTAAAAAGTTTAGTATCTTCTGCCGCTGCAAGCGTTTAGTTAGTTCTCTTGTCTTTACACAGACTTCTTTTCTACGTCTAACTTCTAATGTTTATAATCTCAGGTACCATTATGACTATATCAAAGGATAGGGTCAAACCATCTCCTCTACCTGATAGTTGGAAGCTGGCTGAGATTTTCACTACTGGGGTTGTTCTTGGTGGTTACTTAGCAATGATGACAGTCATTTTCTTTTGGGCAGCATATGAAACAGATTTCTTCCCGGTGAGCGTATTAGTTTCTTGTGCTGCAGAACTTTGATAATTGTCTTATTATGACGACTATCTGTATATTAAATTAAACTATCTGTTGAAATTGCTGTTTGGAATGTTTAGATGTTGAACTGGTATTAATTATATACTGTTCTTAGTTTGTAATCTCACTCAGTTTGGTGATTTTCCAGCGTGTATTTGGGGTATCCACACTTCAAAAGACAGCAACTGACGACTTCAGGAAACTTGCATCAGCAATTTACCTTCAAGTGAGCACTATCAGTCAGGCCCTGATATTTGTCACAAGATCTCGAAGTTGGTCATTTGTTGAGCGTCCTGGTTTGTTGCTCGTGGTCGCTTTTCTGATTGCTCAACTGGTGAACCATCTGCCTCAGTGATTCTGGCAAAATTTCCCCAACTTTACCGATGTCTTATAAAGTTTGGTTCCTGATAAAAATTTGTAAACAGGTTGCCACCTTGATTGCTGTTTATGCAAGCTGGAGTTTTGCTGCAATTGAAGGAATTGGGTGGGGTTGGGCAGGAGTGATCTGGCTCTACAATTTAGTATTCTACTTCCCGCTTGATATCATCAAGTTCTTAATCAGATATGCTCTCAGTGGAAGGGCCTGGGATCTTGTTCTTGAGCAAAGGGTATGAGTTATATACATATATGATATATATTCCTGCTCATGCTATTTTCATCCAATGGTATGTGATGGTGTTTTTCTTTTTATTGCAGATTGCTTTCACCAGGAAGAAGGATTTCGGAAAAGAACAACGTGAGCTTCAATGGGCCCACGCACAGAGGACCCTTCACGGGCTGCAAGTTCCTGACACCAAATTGTTTAGTGAAGCTACCAATTTCAATGAGCTTAATCAGTTGGCTGAGGAAGCAAAGAGGAGAGCTGAAATTGCTAGGTAAAGATTGTCATTTTGAGTAGGTCTTTTTGATAACAGAAGCATAGTGGATTATTTTATGGGATAATTACATTTTTGGACCGCTCTGAAAATTAATAGCCAGCCAATGTATATGTTATGTATATTAGGTATAAATATACATATCATATGTTATTTTATATTCATATACTATAAATATGTATATACATATTTATACATAGGTATAAATATACATAACATATACATATGTTATGAATATTAGGTATAAATATAATTAATTTTGGCTGACGGTTCAAAAATGAAAAAAATCCTTTAATATCTTCCCGCTTGTGCTTCAAATAATGATAGTTGAATGTGAAGTTGACCTTGCATTTGTGGGCATTTCACTCTTCTCCCTTCTACTAGTATGGCCATGCTACATTACCAAATCTCCAGTCTTGCTTCGCTTTATCTTTACTCTTAGTTTTCATCTGCTAAACGCATGTTCAGTTTTTGTGACTTGTGGAACCTGAACACTACATTTTTAATTGCAGGCAACGTGAGCTTCACACACTGAAAGGTCACGTCGAATCAGTGGTGAAGTTGAAGGGTCTTGACATAGAGACAATTCAGCAATCATACACCGTTTGATGGGAGAGCTATGTTTGACTAGTGTTACTTAACCGGATGAAGACATAATGAGTGTGAGTTAACATCTGGGACGACAAAGTTCATAGTAGTAGTAATGTCTTCAGCACCTGAAAGTGCCTTATATATTTGGATGCATTTTTGAATTCTTGGTTTTTCTCTTCCTGCTTTTACGTCTTGACTCCATTATATATGTTACAATTGACCAAGAATGAATATTAAGCTATAACAGCATTCATTATCTATATTCTTTAAGAGGCTTTATTTCATGGTTTAGCAGCATCCGATTTTTGTACTGCCTCTCTCGATTCATTGATTAAAGAAGTTGATTTTTTGCTCGTGTCTAATGATGTCTGGCAATTTAGTTGTGGGAAATTTCTCTAACCTGATGTTGAATGGAAGAACGGCTGCTTTCAACCTCACATTGCTTCAGCCATTGCTCAACATAAATTTTTAGTACTTAAGATTTTTGTAAGAAAATACATAATTAGATGCTTGAAGCAGCACTCATAGTTTCAGTAGTAGTTTTTCTGTCTACTGTTGCAGTTGAGACAGACAATATAGGAATTGCAAAAGATTAATTTTCTTTTGTTTCTTCATTTGGTGTCAGCTATCCCTTTTGGAGTTCGATTAATCGGATTCAGACTGGGAAGTTTTACTTTGGGGGTAAAGCATTTCCTATCAGAGGCGACTACACACCTAGAGGTCAAACTCGAGACCTAATTAAGTATGGAGGAATACTTATCACTCTACCACGACCTTGGGTGGTTTGCATAATGTTTAGTACTAGTAGTGCTTTGCATCCTAAAATCCATGCGTTTGCCGGCAGTTCTACCAGCTAATTTTGCTCCTACAACGAATACTATGAGTTCACCTAAGTTCATTATTTTTTACTTATCATAAAAGATGAAAAAAAGAATCTTGAAAAGATGGACCTCAGATATTATTAAAGAAAAAGACGACCTAGCATGAAGGAGCTAGTCCCCATTATTAGTTGATTAAAGAAAATTCAGAGAAACTACTACTGCTATTAAAAGATGATAGGCCCATTTTGCTAAATATTTCAACGATGGATCATAACAGAAAGTCATATCTCAAAACGTGGGTGATGTTTAGCCGCCAACTGATATCATAATATCTGAATTATAGATATAGGTCCCCCACCAGAAGCTAACAGTTTGATCCATCAATGTAGGGTGCAAAAAAGCAGTAAAGGTACAAAATCAATTTAAAATAGAAGTTGAGTAATTTTGAAGACGAAAAATCATTTTCAACAAATTTAATGATTATGCAATCATCAAATAAAGAGAGGCTCTGTGAAACAGTCTCCTGAGGACAAACTTACTCGTGCTAAATGTTTTCACCATAACTTTAAGAGTCACAAATAAGAGTAAAATCACACATTAATTAAATGTAATTTTCTAAATTATCAAGTCGCACTTAATTTCTTTCTTGGTCAGCTTATGTGGCTTCTAATTAAGTTATTATTTGAATAAAAACTGAAATTTGTAGATGCACAGAACTTTTAAAGTTTTAGTTGACATTTACCTTCTTTTTATTTTTGGGCAATAAAGCTCACATTGATCACTATCCCTATAGTTGAACCCACTTTTCTTTTCTGGTTACTCCACTTAAGTTGATTCGTCACTTTATTGGTCCAGGGTTCATTATTCATCTGTCATTCTAATGGTTCATCTATTCTTGCACTGCGTTGCGACATCTAACGCACATGAAATTCAGAGGCGGATTTAAGGCGCATTTTACAGATTCAGCTAATTCTGATACTCTAAGGTTCAAACTATGTATGCATATGAAAAGACTTAAAATGAAGGCTTAATGCATATGTGAGCCCCTAAACTTGTCCCTTTTTTTTTTTTAATTATGTCACCTCAACTAAGTGTTGTTCCTATTAAATCCCCGAATTTGGCCTCAAATGTGTCAATCAAACATGATCCGACTTTACATGGCATATATGGTGAGTTTCATTATTTTTAGCCTTGTGCGTGAGTTTCATTATATGAATATATATATAAAATTAAGCTCATTGAGAATCCTGAATTCACCTCTATGCACAACACATAAACTTTTGTTAATATAAGGAGTAATGAGGTGCTCCAAAGTATAAATCCTATCTTCCTTACTTCAATCAATTCATTACATATTTTTGGTAGTTATAAGTCAAAGCATTATTCTACTATCTGCCCCGCATCAGCTTTTGAGGGATAAATCCCATGTGATAATGCACCAGTGGTGTATGATTTAGCAAAACACATATTCGTTGTTTTATTTTCCAGGGTAAAGGGGCAAAATGCCCCTTAACTATGCGTAATGGAAGATTTCTGACCTCCATCAGAAAAATGTCTCGTTCCTACCCGTCGTTAACAAAGTGGCTTGATTTAGTCCTCATGTGGCTAACGAGAACATCTAAAGTGCAAATTTAGACCATTTGCAAAGGCAAGGGCAGTTTGAGTGAGTAAATTGTTCCATTTGGCATAGTCTAATAAAGCATAATAATGGAAAGGGACAAAGCATTAAATCATGAACAACCACCATAATGGGCAAAACTCTAGTTTTAGATATCTTACCTTTTACTGCTGATGGAAAATTACATTACAATGTAATCTGGCTAGCACAAGAGGTTTCTCAGATTGTTCTTTCACTCAATTTGTTGTCACTTGCTCACTCCTTTGTACTTGTACCATTTTGCACAGAGAAGAAAATAACCCAAATTCAGAGTCTCTAGTGCTGCAATGAGGTAGTAAAAGCAGTCTAATCTTCCCTTGTTAAGATCCTCAGCCAACCAATTTGATGTCTTATGAACAACTGATGAGAAGAAACTGCTCAAGTAACTCGACCCTGCCAATCCGACAAAGAAGAAAGACGCCGCGATGCTCCTCATGTTTTCAGGGCATTGTTTGTAGAAGAACTCATTCTCGCTGATTAATGTAAATGCCTCTGAAAGACCTGTATTTCAATTACGATCAGTATTTGAAGTTAAAGTAGAAAAATAGTATTTGAAAGATTGAAATTGCCTCTGAATACGAATTTCTGTGAATGAAAACCATTACACTATTTAACGTTACTCATCAAACCAATTCTTCGACTTCAAATTCTCTATTTCAAGTTGAATTAAAGTTGTTGGGCTAAAACAACTTAAAGATACACTTAACACGCGCCCGGTTTTCCCCAAAAGGCTTTCATGCCATCAAGAGTATCACTATACTTTATATGTAGTTTCCTTTTCTTTTACGCCATGAATAGTATCACTACATGTTATATTAGCTTTTTGTTCCTTTTAGCCACTAATGTGGGGCTTTGTCTGCACACCAACAATCTCACCCGAACTAAGTTCCACATGACTCATCACCATTCATAGGCTAATTTTGAGATTAACTATGCGTCACCTCACATCGGAAAGCCCATTGGCTTCTCTTTTGTGTATGTGTCTTCAAAACTACGGGTAAAGGTAGCAAACCGGCCCATAGAGGGCAAAGACACTAAGTTGGCCCCCACACATCACTTCGCCATCGCTATACTCGTCTTGCTGAACCATTGGTTCTAATACCAATTGTTGGACTCAAAACAACCCAAAGATACTCTTATATGTAACTTCCTTTTCTCTTTAGCTATCAATAGGACTTTGGTCGCATGCCCAAAAGAAGTAATGAATAAAATTATAAAAGAAACTTCAATTTGCATCTACCTGATAATGCCATCTGAGGTATTAGCCATAGTCCTGACATGGATGAAATTGCACCTTTCCCCTGAGTCATTGCCAGAGTTCTTCTCTTGTTTTCAACAATCCCTGATATGATCATTGTAATAATAGAAAGAAATATTCCGATTCCCATTTTGGGGAGAAGAGTGATTCCACCTTCTTTCCGTCTGAATTTCCGAAGCCATGGAAGTAAAACGCGATCGTATATAGGTAGCCAAATTGTTATACTGAGCATGGAAATGACTATGAAAGATGCTGGTGGGATGTGAAAATGGCCTAGTTGATTATCACTTTGTAAGGCTTGGAAGATGGCATAATTTTGTGATTGAACAACAGAGACATAATAGATAGTTCCAGCAACCCATATTGGGATTATTCTCAGTAAGCATTTCAGTTCTTCCACTTGTTGAATGCTGCAAAGCCTCCATGGATTGACTGCTGATCCATCTGATGAGTTTAAGTGGTCTTCTGGGGTTTTTATTGCTGCTTTACTCAAGAATCTGAAATGATTAACACTTTTAGTTAGTTTATCATTTATCCTGCAACTAACTTTAAGGGTTAATTTGACGTATGCTTACTCAATTTACCACTATAATGACAAAGTCGCGAAAATATTTGTCACATTAAAGTAAGTGACACTATAACAACAAAGTCGCAATACTATTTTTTGTTTACATTAAAGTAAGTGGATGCTATAGCAATAAAGACGCAAAATTATTTTTTGTCAAATTAAATATTAGTGCACTATGTCTTAGTTTCTCAAAAAATCAATGGACCAAATCTTCCAGCATTGGGGTTATGACATGTCACACGCCATGTTAAAGCTTTGTCGCACTATACAATCCACCAAACATTTTTTTTAAAAAAAAATTCGTTAAAAATTTTGACTACCCGTGTTTTGAACAAAAGAGAATTATTTGACGTGAAATATACATAATGGCAGAGCGCTGACACCATGAGCTACGTGTTATAACCAATTTTGAAAAGCTAAACTTCAGGTCATTTGTATTTCTTGAGCAATTCACAGATAGTTCAGTTGCTTTAATATGTCAATGATTAGTGTTATTATGACGATACATTTATAGACTGTAAACTAAGTGACCATACACGAAATTAACTCGTAACTTTGATGGTGGCTAGAGGAATTACCTAAACTGATCAGTGTAAGGAAGCATAGAATTCAAGGAATTGGAGGCCACATAGTTGAACAGTGAGAAGCATGGTTGTTGTGGCAGCTGCAAGTGCCTTTTCTTGAATGCAGCCACTAGGACCTGTGCCACACTTGTTAAAGGGCTACCTTTTGGTACAAGCCTGACATAAATCTTAGTGCCCACAAAGAAAAGTGCACAAGAAAGGAACATCATAATTGTTGGGATGGCTAATCCCAATGACCAACTGATACTTGATTGAACATAGACAATGACAGTCAATGAGACCATCATAGCAAATGTGTAAGTGAAATAGTACCAATTGAAGAAACTACTGATTCCCCTTCTTCCTGATTCAGTGTTGGGATCAAATTGATCTGCACCAAATGCTAAATTGCATGGCCTAATGCCAGAAGCACCAATTACTAGTAAGCAAAAGCCACCTAGTAAAAACGTCATTTGCCCTGTTGTTGGACCAACACATGGTGTGGCTTCTTGGTTTCCTCCACATTCTGGAGGATGTAGCTTTGAGACTGCTGCTGTTAAAGTTAGAACTAGCATTCCCTGTAAATTATCAAGTTGGGAAACAAAGATGAGATCTGGTAATTAAAATGAGTTTTAGATAATGGTTAAGTTAGTGTATGTTTGGTACAACAATAAGTCATTTTCTAGTATGTTTGGTACGACGAAAATCATTTTCTAGACATTTTTTGTCCGTGACGAATTCATTTTCTAGTGTTTGGGTACTAGGAAAATGACTTCCACTCACTTATAACAATCTTAACTTTTCACTTCATATTACTTGCTTCAACTAACACTTAAACATTACTCCCGTTAATATGTAGTACTAAAAAATTTGACTGAAACCCTCTCCAATTTGCTAAAAGTGTTATCGCTAATATTTTATATATAAAATATTTTTCATAGAAGATGACTTCCATTGTACCAATTAACAACTCTTATAGCCTGTTTGGCAAAACTTCCAAATTTGCTTATTTTTGAACTATGCTTTTTGTCTGAAGTGTTTTTGAAAAAATACTTTTAGAGAGTAGTAATTTGTGCTTGGCCAAAATTTAAGAAGTGTTGCCTCGGAAAAGCTATTCTTTTCAGTTTCTAAAAAACAACTTTTGTTACTACTTAAAAGCACCTACTTTTTTCCTAAAAGTTTGGTCAAACACTTCAACTCTCTAAAATAAACACTTTTTGCTTCCTAAAAGCTTGGCCAAACATGCTACTATTAATCTCAATCTTTTTCAACATGAGTATTTCTTGTCTCTTTTTTTCATGTTGTTTAATAAGGAGATTGTACCAAGAAGGAAGTCACTGAGGCAAATCCAAGCATCTTGTAACGGCCGAAGTAAGTATCAGAAAGAAAACCTCCAAGCAAGGTGCCAAAGTTGCAAGTGCCATTGAAGATGTTGACAATATTAGTAGCTGTTATGGTCTTCAAATGAAAAATACTTGTCAGATAAACCAACAGATTTGATGAGCTTCCAATTGTTCCTAGCTTCTCAAATGTCTCATTCCCTGCATTTTTTAGCACACAACAATAACTATATATGTGTCACTCCCAAACAAGTTGGGATCCGCTATATGAATTTCCCACTTACAATTAAGCTCATGTCATGTCATCATCATAAATTGAAATATATAAAATAGTGTCAAGAAAAGGAACAAGTTTGAGACAGGTTTAGTACACAAAAAAGTACCTATGACAAAGGGCATTGCTCTGATTCCTCTGTATTTGATTTCATCTATAGTTGCTTCTTCGTCAGTCTCCTCCATGGCTGCTAGTAATGATGTGGTTCTTTGCTATTTTTTTTCAGTAGATATTACTAAGGAAAATAAAGCAAGCATGAGATGCTTATATACATATACAAGAGGGAGAGATGTATTAAGTGAATCTTATTCTTTTCTCATCATCTTTACCAATAAAAGAATAATTTGACTTTTTATCTATGCACTATACGTGAATGAATTTTGTGAAACTTTTGAACATGTGGAGAGGGGGGGCTGGCTGCCTTTGGAATCATTTCATGATGTCTTAAATGTAAGGAAATCTATACTTATTCCGATAAAAGTTAATTTATGTACACTAACAATATACTAAAAGAATTTATATGCTATCAGCGATTTTTAACCCATTACAACAGTTAATCATTTTATTTTCTTGGATACCTAATTAGGCTTATTATAACCATTACATTGCGCATAAGGAACATCATTATTTTTTTGCAGAACATTAAAAGTAGGTTTAAATTAAATTATTGATTGATATTCATGAAAAGACAAGCCAATGCTGTTGAAAATGAGTTGTTTGCTCACAACCATCCATCTATGAGAAGGTTCAGTGTTGAGGAACATTCCACTATTATATTAGTGTAAACCAGAATGATTATATCGTTAGGTAGTCAAAGTAGAATATAGTGGATTTAAAAAGAAATAGAACCAGATTATCCTAATTGTGCAATTTAGTCAGTATTAGCTCTTTTTATTTTTATTTTTATCGTTAGTCAATATGATCATGGACCATAGGCCCCTTTTTTTTTTTTTTGGGACTCAAATGGGCAATGTATTACTCTTATCTTAAGTGCAGTAATACAATCAAACCTCTCTATAACAATATCGTTGGTTTGGAGATTTTTTTTTTATTGTTATAGCGACTGAGTGTTATACCCCTATAAGGTTATAACAACATTTGACGTTTAATTAATATTTTGATGTCATAATTTAGAAGGAAAATCTTTTAGTGATGGGAATATATATTTTCATAATGTTCTTTCTTAAATAATGTATTAATGTATCAAAATATTTTATCAAAATCGGTTTATGATTGAAAAGGAGATCGATTCCTGGTTAACCAAATGTCCTAAAGACAAAAAGGAATATGATCTTGTCACATGACATTGTTGCTAAAATCAGTTTTAATATTATTAATCTGCTTTAGTCACTGATCAGTGAAGCACTAGTCATGAACCAGATGTTCGGAGCTATGGAACGTTCGTATTACTATTCGCAATATAGTAAGTGTGTAGCCATTTATTAAACGTAAATCGGGCAATAAAAAAAGAAATATCTATGTTTTAAATGGCCTTATTTGGGCTGCTATAAGTTAGTTAATTCTTCAGAAAATAACGGGAATAGATCATTTGTTTAGTTTGAGACATAATTTAGAATCTCATTTATTTTTTAATCCTTATTAGCAACTTAATATGAGAATCTTGCAGGCTAGGTACAAAATACTAAGTTGTCAAATACTAGTTGTGTTTGTGTGCTCTGTGCCCTAAACTAATTATTTAGGGGTGGTTTGGTTGGTGTAATAAGGATAATAATCACAGGATAAAATGTGAGATTATTTTATCATGCGTTTTGTTACGGGTATTAATTAGTCCCGGTATTACTTTATCCCATCATTTGTACTAAAATGGCGGAATATAATTAGCTATCTCATATAAAATTAAACTTTTCTCTACGCTCTCAAACCGTAAAATAATAATTTAATCCCAAATAGGTACTCGTATATGTTAGACCATGGCCTCGTATATTTTATTTATTTCATGCATATATTAAACTTGCAATTAGTACTCAAAACCTTTATAAGTACGCCGTAAAGCGATTAAAAGAAAACGATTGTTGTTATAAATAAAAATCTCGCTAAATAAACGTTGTTAGATTTTAAAACATTTTGATTTCATATCTCGTAATTAAAAATTAAAAAGACTAAAGTGCAAATAAATCAATAAAGAAAGAATTATCATCATTTGCATTTAAAATTAATTGAGAATTTAAATAAGTTTGAGAGAATTAACATCTATAGAAAAAAATAGGGCCAAAATTATCACTAACATAAATATTTTAATATTTTGATGTTTTATTTTATACATAATATATTTATCAATTATTGATATTTATACTATAGATAGTAATTTTACGAAACAATTATATCCTTACCATTATACTGGGATCAATTATATCCTTCACCATAATATTTCTACTGCCTTGTGTTAATGCGACATCATCCTGCACTTCAAAAATTATTTTCTCCTCAAATAATTATTTACCCACTCAAATAATCTAACCCAACCCGAATTTATTTTTTTTCAACCAAACTCATACGGACCCAACCCTTTTATTTTTGGGGTCATTTTGATTCCGGACTCGTAAGTTATTTGGGGTTGGGGTGGGGTGCAGGGTTTCAAACGGAAGTAGTAGAGGTGACTAGTGAAAAGGGCAAAAATGTGGGACCACTGTACACTTGTCAATATGTACGAAAATCGATCAATTAACATCAACAATAATTGCCTGACACCCTATCAGCAGTACTGTTGACTGGTAGTGCAACGTGGTAGCTCGATCACCATAAAGAAGATTCCCTTTACACCTTCCGCATAGATATCATACCAAATACTAAGAAACAAATCAATCAATTAAGTAGTATTTTTGTTTCTTTATCTTTTTGCAGTTCAAAATGAGTACTGACCAAGATCAATGTAGTACTAAGAAATTACAAGGCAAAGTAGCAATAATCACAGGAGGAGCAAGCGGTATAGGCGAAGCTACAGTTCATATCTTTGCCGAACATGGGGTACGAGCCATTGTGATAGCTGATATTCAAGACGAGAAGGGGAAACACGTGGCGGAAGCTGTGGGTTCGAATTTAGTCCGGTGCAGCTACGTACATTGCGATGTTACTGATGAAGATCAAGTGAAGGATATGGTAGACTGGACTGTTCAGATGTATGGGCAGCTTGATATAATGTTTAGCAATGCTGGCATTGTTAGCCCAACTGATCAAACCATTTTGGACTTGAACTTGTCGAAGCTTGATCAGATTTTCGCCATTAATGTTCGTGGCATGGCGGCGTGTGTAAAGCACGCTGCTCGTGTTATGGTGGAGGGGAGCGTTAGGGGAAGCATCATCTGCACTGCCAGTGTTTCAGGTATATAGGCAGAAACCAAATTTGATGAGTCCAATCTTTAAATTGTTATCATTAAAATATTGAAATATGAGTTCAAAATTTAATATTAATTTGTTAAAATTAATTTATTAGCTTTTTCAAATATATGTATACTCTATGTTGAAATTATTGTTCAGTTGGACCCAATAAACATAGTTGCATCCACCAATACAAATAAGAATGTCAAATGAGCGTGCTAATTATGGACAGGTTAAAGTGGGTCAAATAAACAGAACATTGATTTATAATGTTTCTTGTTTTGGTCAATACAGGTTGAGTCAAACTGGATTGAAACATGTAATAGCTCAAGCTTTCCAACCCAATACTACTTAAAATTCCTTTTTCTGCCTACTTGACTCTCTTTCTATGTCCTAACTTGCGACTACAATGTAAGCAAGCTCACACAGATTTACTTAGGTAACCCACATTGCTCATACTTTTAAAGTGATTAACTTGAGATGTGCATAAATTGATCCGTTAATGTATGAATATTAGTAGAACCCTCCAAATGAACTTGGGCGGGTAAAGACAATTTACATTTTCATGGCCTAAATTTGACACTCCCAATTTTAATTAGGCAGCAAAGGCGGCAGGAGGCGGACGGACTATGTCATGTCGAAACATGCAGTGATAGGGTTGGTCCGCTCGGCCAGTCTACAGCTAGGAGTGCATGGAATTAGGGTTAACAGCGTATCGCCTTCCGCGGTGGCAACGCCAGGGCTGTGCGAAAGCCTACAGAAGGAGGTGAAGGAAGTGGAGAAGATGTATGAGCCACTGACTTGTTTAAAAGGGATAGTGTTAAAAGTGAAACATGTTGCTGATGCTGTAGCTTTCCTTGCTTCTGATGAGTCTGCATTTGTTACTGGCCATGATCTTTCTGTTGATGGAGGCTTTACTTCTTGGTAAATGGTTACAGTGACCTTTCAATATAAGGAAGGCTACCGTTAGTGAAAATTCAGATATTATATTGGAACAATATCATGTGAAAATATGGGGCTAACTAGGCTTTCGCTTGCCTATATTTAAATCTACTAGGTAAGATTAGAACCACTAAATTGTATGAGTTCCCTTATTTGCTATAATCTTTATCATTTGAGGATTCATTAATATTAAATAGTACAAGCTAATTTGTTTCAAATTTTTGGTTTTATAAACTATATCCTTTTTTTCTTTTCTTTTTTCTCTTTTGCAAGAAGGACTATACGCAGTTACGAACGCATGAATTTATATTGCTCCATTTTTTCTTTCCCATAGACCATACTCATAGAGTATTATATATTTAGAAATAAATCTCTGCTGAGAAAGAAATATTATAAGTAGGTGATTTCTTCTTATTTATTTGACTTAACTGATTTAAAGTAGCTGATAAGAATTAAGTGTTGATAAGCAATTTTAAGCCACAAGTTCGATTTAATAAATAGAAAATAAAAGTTATGCTACATGTGCTTTGACATAAAATAGCAAACTAATAATAAGCACCTGACGTGTTAAGCATAATTTTATGTTAAAATGACTTAAATATCCTTAAAGTTATTTACACTAATAACACGTGATTTTTACAAGAATTTAAATTTTATTTAATTCAAATACAAAATGATTTAGGTCTCATTTATTTTTCATACAAAATTGATTAGATAAATTATGTTTATAAATATAAATTATTTTATGTTAAGATAAAATATAATCATAAGCTATAATATAATAATTAATATTTTTACTATATTTTTTTTTTTTTTGTAAAAAACATACTTAAATATTACACAAAATTTGTATAGAAGAAACAAAAATTTAACAATCTTCTTTTGTCGTTAATTAAACTAACAGATCCAACTATCATAAATATTCTCATCAATCGGATCACAAGTTGGCATCCAAATGCTAAAGGGTTGCATGTTTTCTAATTTTTTTTAATTTACAAATGTTTTCTATTTTTTTATTTTTTTAATTTACATATTTTGCTTTTATCAATAATATTATATTCTTCTTCCAGTTTATTTAGCTCTTGAACTCAATGATAAATATGCATAGATAAGTAGGAGAGGGTTCCATGCTTTACAAAACCCATAAATCAACGATACTGATGTCAAGCTGTAGAAAGGTTACATGCTTGGTGTAGGATTTGAAGAACTACTAAAAACAATACTAGAGAGAAATTTGTTACCCCAAATAATGCCATGAAAAACTGCATAATTGTTGTTTACGTTGAAGAGGTGGAGGAAATTTTAGGTTTGGAAGAACAGACATTAGAGTGAAATCGTGGAGAGTGTTAAGAATTTTATTTTAAGAAAAGGTATTTTCAGAATTATAAAAAGATATCAAGGACAAATCGTATAAAAGGTTTGGTCAAAACAAAAATACTTAAGCTTATTTGCTATAGTCATTTTTGAGGAAACATTAATATTAAATAGTACAAGCTAATTTGTTTCAAATTTTGGTTTATAAACTATACTTTTTGCAAGAAGGACTATAAGTTACACTTTTATTTCATTTTCTTTACCAAACACATATAAGTTAAAAAGTATTATAAGGTGATTTCTTCTTAACTTTAAACACTGATTTAAAGTAGCTGATAAAATTAAGTCTTGATAAGCGACAATAAATAGAATTATACAATATCTCGTGTTAAGCATAATTTTAGAAAGTAGTAGGTATTTCTAATAACACGTGATTTTTACAAAATTAATCGAATTATACAAATGAACGCAACTGACACCACGAATATCAAGAAAATGTATTCAATTGCTTGCTGGCTGATAATTGTTTATCTTTCAAGTTTCAACCACAAAAACCAAAAATAAAAATGTGTAAAGAAGAGAGAAATTATTAATTACAATTTACAGAGAGTACATGTAGGATTTATTGCTTGATTACTAGTACTACGTATGTGTCGGCAAGAGTCACTGATGGTGGAAGCTCAGTTTGGTCCACGTATTTTTCACGTACTAATTTCTCTTGTACTGTGTTCTCTCTTCTGTAACTGGAGTCTTTTTCCAGGCAGTACATTAATCCGAGTCCCCAACTTAAATGATCCCAAAAATGAAATTTTGATCCAAACTAATCTACAAAAAAAAAAAAAAAAATTACAAAAGTATCTTTTGCGCACAAAATTAGTGCGCAACTGACACCACGAATATCAAGAAAATGTAATCAATTGCTTGCTGGTCACCGATAAGTTTATCTATTGCGCAAAAACTAATTTTGAGAGCAATTTACTGAGAGTACATGAGTTTAATAAAACGCCTGACCATCTTCTCCACCATCTAATTTCCCCCACCTTGTTTTTAAATTATTTCCGCCATTAACACCCAAAATCAGTAGTCCCACGTTCCAAAAGTGTCGTTTTTGTGTTATTTTTTAACCCATGAAAGTCGATATTTCCGCCATTAACACCCAAAATCAGATATTCAAGTCGTTTTTGAATCGAGAATAAGTTTCGAAGGCTCTGAATTTCGGAATAAAGCGTCGTAGAACTCGATTTCAAAAACTTAAAAACAACCTTTAATCTAGGTATTTTATTATGAATTTTGCAATTACATTGTTAAATATATTATTATCCTAAGCATGATTAATGTTTAATAGTCGCGGATTTCGAAAAAAAACCATGCATTATTTTTGTGCTCAATAGTTCTGTTCGTCCAGCCCCTTCTATGATTTTTTTTATTTGTTAATTGTTTGTTATTTGTTAATTTTAAATGATTTGTTAATTATTTGATTATAGGAAAATATACTAATCTCCTAATAATATCTTTATTTGTTAATTTATTTATTTGTAAAATTGATAATCCATGTCAATTATTAATGTGCTAATTAGTTATCTAATTGTACGTGTTAATCTAATTTTATTTGCTAATTAGTTATCTAATTTTATGTGCTAATTAGTTATCTACTTTTATGTGTTAATGTGCTAGTTAGTTATCTAATTAATTATCAATTTTTAATTAGAATTAGTTAATCCTTAATATTATATTTATTAGTTAATTGTAGCTAGTATAATAATTAATTAACAATTATCAATTAGAAATTGAACATCCTTAGTTTAGGATTAAACATCATTAGTTTAGGATTTAAAATATCATTAATATTATATTTGTTAGTTAATTGTAGTTAGTATAATAATTATTAATTAGAAATAATTAATCCTTAGTTTAGGATTAAACATAATTAGTTTAGGATTAAAAATATCATTAATATAATATTAGTTAGTATAATAATTAATTAACAATTATTAATTAGAAATAGTTAATCCTTACTTTAGGATTGAACATCCTTAGTTTAGGATTAAAAATATCATTAATATAATATTGGTTAGTTAATTGTAGTTAGTATAATAATTAATTAACAATTGCAAATTCGCAAATAGTTAATCCTTAGTTTAGGATTAAAAATATCATTAATATAATATTAGTTAGTTAATTTTAGTTAGCATAATAATTAATTAACAATTACTAATTCGCAAATTTGGATAGTTAATATAATTTTCTGTTAAAGGATTAGTTAATTAGTATATTTTTTCGATAAAGGATTACATAATTAATATTACATGTTATGATTAATTAAAAATTATTAATACAGATACGCAAATTATTAAAAAAATTCCATTTCTTAGGATCCAGCTCGCCTCCGGCACCATCTACTGCTCCGGCTAAGGTGCCCCCTCGAGAGACCGCTCAGGAGCCCGTGGACACGCAAGTTTGATTTTTTACCAAAAAATAATGTATTAATTAAATCTAAACTAAAATTAATACTAGTTGTTTATATGTTATTTCAGGTTCATCCTCCTGTGCCTGTGGACCCGTCTCCTGATGCTGATGTCTGACCTTACATAGCGCACGTAGACTGAAGAAGCATATTATGCTCAAGGGCGCAAGGAAGACAAGAAAGGATGATCATGACATTGAGCATCCTATTATCAAGAGGAAGAAGAGGAATGGAGATGATGGTGAGTGGTGGGGTTCTTCTTAGGCCTAGGACTACTTAAAGGCTCTCACATGTAGAACCTAAGATTACTATAAAGGCTCCCTCATGTGGGATCTATTAGAAATTGTGTATATGTAAATAAATTGTATATTTTATGTTAATATTATTTTTTTGATTTTATTTTTTTAATGATAATTAGTTATCTTAGTCTTTATTATCGTTTATTAATAATTCGTGCGATGTCCTAAATTAATTATGAAAAAAATCTTGACATATTCGAAATAAAGTAATGCCTTGACTAAATAATAAAACGCTTAAATCAATACCTTATAAAATAACACTTAAACCTAACGATAACAAGTTTCCAAACAAAACTTACTTCGGGGCACTTTACAAACCCTAAAACGATGATCCAAACGTTTAGGTATGCTACTTGATGTATTGAACCTACATTGTTGTTCGCAGAAAAAGATATCATGTTCTATATAAAATATTGATATTCCGGAGTTTTGAGACATGATTAATCCTTGGTCAGAGTATGGAAAAGACGTGAATATCAAAATTTTGAAATTATACAAAGTGTGGAAAAATAAAACTAACCCCTATTGCGCACAAAATTGGTGCGCAAAATGTACTTTTATAACTTTTTTTTTTGTGGATTATTTTGGATCAAAATCCCACTTTTGAGGTCAGTTAAGTTGCGGACTCAAATTAATCCCTAGTTGATTGAGCAGATATGGCCTTCGAGCATTATTTGAGTACTTAACGAGCCAACTTTTATCCTTTTCTGAATTTACGTATTTGTTTTTGTAAAATAAGCAAGAAACATGCAAGTTTTCTTACGTTAATACAGTTACCAAATTTTTGCCATAATTTTGTTCATAACTTGATATATTATTGCAAATTTTAATGCTACTAATTATTTTATAATTTGATCTATGACTTAAACTTTAAACCTTTTTTTTCCTGGTTATAACATAACTTGAAGTAGAGAGCAAGTTATTTCTAAGTTATAAATTGATTTAACAATATTTCAACTTTCAAGGGAAAAGCCAAATGATTTTTCTCCAATTTTCCTCTGTAACTTGAAATTAGAGGTGTCAATAATACGGTTTGGGCGGTTATTTTATAAATTTATACCGTCCCAATTTTTCGGTTATTTTATTTTGTAGAATTAAAATTAGACTTTTAAAAACCGTCCTATCAAGTTGGTTTCTCGTCGGTATCGGTATGGTTCGGTTAAGTTTCGATTTTTTTTTTTTTAAAAAAGAACATCATGTTATAGTCACTAGTAAAAGTTAAGACACAATATTATACATACTTCTATAGGACTTTGACAAAAACTCTTTAGGTATTTTTACTGATTAAAAGGCGATGAATCAAGTAAACATGAAAGACGAGAAGAATAGAAATTAGTCCTACTATTTTACGGTAGTGTAAAATAATGTTAAGTAAAAAAAAAATTTAGATTGCACGAGCATTTAAAAAATCAATCAAGATGAGACTACTAAGATTGATTATCTAATAAGATGATTTAAAATCATATTATGAATGAAAAGATATCTAATACTTTGTAACTTTCTATCCAAAAATCGTTGGAATACGCTTGTATCTACTAGTTACTACTCGAGATGCTAGAACTAATTTAATTTCAATAGAAGTAATATAATAGATTTTAGAGTTGGAACTTTAGGTGTTAATTATGTTGCCGGCTTGTAGTAATTTTTATCATCCCAAAACCAAGGCGGAAATTTTAATATTTATTATATTTAAATTTAATATATAAAATATATTTTACATATATAAACCTATTCGTTTCGGTATTTTTACGATTTATTTTTCTAAAATTAAAAACCTACCTAATTATTCGGTACAGTTATAAATTTATATAAAAATCTTCAATTTTATTAAAAAAAAACCTATAATCGATTCGGTACGGCACAGTTCGGTCCGTTAATAAATACCCAAATGCCTATGTCAAAAACAACCAAATCTCCCTACCAGCTCATCAACCCCAATCCTAAGTTGAATTATAAACTACAATGGATTTGGTCTATCAAGACTAAACAAAATCAAATTCTTCCTATGGCTTTGCTCCCACACCAAACTTCCTACACCCCCATCATAGAGGAATGCATATTGACCCCATCTGCCCCATATGTTATAAAAAATAAAAAAATAATAATAATAAAAAAAAGGAGCTAAAATAAAACAAAATCAAACAGATATCAGAATAGAAACTGCAGTAAACATACTTAAAACTCTTGCAGAACGATCAAATATAGCCGCCATTGACACGAATAATCTGTCCATTAACCCATTCAGAAGCATCACCAGCCAAAAACGCAACCACTGGTGCAACATCCTCCGTTAAAAACATAGACCCAAAAATTGAAATAAAAACAAAAATCTCACGATTCCACGCAACTAAATAACAGAAAAATAAAAAAATCTGAACTAGAACAACACAGATCTGCTAAAAAAATGTTAGATTTAGAGGAACATACCACGCGATCGGAATATTGTGATGTACGATTTTACTGAGTATGAACGGAAGGAGAAAATGGACTTTCGGTCAGCTTAACAGTGTGTGGTTGGTTGGGTGGGTTGTTTCATAACAATAAGTTGGATTGCAGTATTTCTTTCTTTTTTAGGACCCAAAAAGTCTTCTTGGTTTTGTTGGTTTATACCCACCAAGTCAATGCTATGAAAAAAGAACCAGGAAATAATGAATAATGAAAATATATTGACAATTATACGCTTTTTTTTTTTTTTTGCTTATTTAAATATAAAAGATTCTGGAAATAAAATGATCAACAGAACAAGTGGTAACGGTTCCAAAAGGGGAAAATAAAATTTTGGATTAGTTGAATCAAAGTAGCTATAAAAAAACAAATATTACAACTATAGATACATAAGTGAATATTTAGTTATATACGCATTCCTATGGATTGGTAGCTGCAAGTGATGATGACAGATGGTGGATCAGCAATGCCATTGACGGAGTCTTTGCTTCAATTTTTCGATATGATTATGAGTCTTTTAATCGATAATCGGGCTATTGGTTAGATTTTTAATTAATTGTGAGATAGTTAAATTAGGCCAATAGGGATTTACGACACGTATTCTTCCGTTAAAATGGGCGATATTATCATACAAAAAGAGAATCAAGCGATATAAATAACCTAAAATTACACCCAGAGTGTTAATATCTAACTTTTTCCACGCTTAATACGTAGTATAATTTCATGAAGATGATACAAGTGTAATATGGCGTGAAGCCAATTAAATCACTTTTGTAATCACTTCAAAGTCAAAGTGTAACATCTTTTACATGTTAATACACATTGTTGACGTGTGATATTATGTAACAACGGAAAATAATATAATTTAAGCTGTAACTCACACATTTCTTCATGATATAATAATCAATAATATTCGTGAATCCACCATTCACCAGAGAAACTCTCTTTCTATTCAACTATAACATCTGGTCTCTCTCTAATCTCTGGTGATACACTTTATTATCCAGATCTAGCAACGACGCCATGCCTCCCGTCGCCGCCGACAGTGGCGGATCCAAGAATTGAAGGTCGTGGGTGCTCACTTCCTTAAACGTAGGGTTGCTAGTAATCACATAGTATAAATATACAACAATACCGAACACTATGAATAAGAAA
Organism: Lycium ferocissimum; assembly: GCF_029784015.1. NCBI lineage: Eukaryota > Viridiplantae > Streptophyta > Magnoliopsida > Solanales > Solanaceae > Lycium > Lycium ferocissimum. The sequence continues at coordinate 89,354 of NW_026720753.1, forward strand.
AGTTAATGAAAAAAACAACGGTTAATATTATCATCACAAAAAGCAACTTCTAATCTCAAGTCACATGAGCTACTAATAAAGTTATCATTATAAAAAGACACATCTAGTCATAAGTCATAACAGTGCTCGACGACCTTTCATACGTTGAAAACGATGAGTAATAGTATCATATCTTACAGTTGCGAATATCTTACGCTCTACATAGCAAACTAAACAACCATTCAAAAATTCATCACCAATACTGTTATGAAGCTCATTTTTGTTGTACTTCATGGAAGAGAAAGCCCGTGTCACGACCCTAACTGGCGGGTCGTACGGGCACCTAGCATATTACTAACTAGTAGGCGAACCCTGACCAACCACCCAAATACTCATCCATTTTATAACAAATACTTTCTTAAAACTCACAAGATTAAAATACAAGCTTCACACAGACTCTGTTTCAAATACAATAAAACTGAAAAGAATTTCCCAGGATCTGTCTAGACAGGTACAAGAGCTCCTACTACACAAGAAAGACAAAATAAATGACCCAGCCTCTGCCTGGAGTGAGATAAGCGAGACTGTAGGAGAATGCCTGGAAATCCACACGAAGAAACTTCAACTTAAACCTGCAACATATCTACAGCCCAAAAGGGATGTAGCAAGAGTAGTATCAGTACACCATACGTACTGGTAAGCATCATAGTTTGACTAAGATTAGTTCACGTAACACAATATAAGTCAATAAGATAACAAATAAGTCAAGGCTCTTGGGATTCTCAATATAGATTCCTTTACTATCACCCTCTTATCTCCCTACTCCAGCTATTTATTTCTTTTATTCCCAAGAATTACATGTTTTCTATTTAATCATAACCGATCCCTTCCTTCCATCCAACTTATTAAATCTCATCTCCACGCTCACCCTATCCTCTAATTTCTACCTTTTTATCCGTAGAGTTTATCTACTCAATTTACCTACTACGATGTGATACACCTAGAGAATGGCTTACCATCTGAAATTCGCTACTACACTTACCTTTATAATAGCCACCACCCCACACACAATCTCAACGAAATCATAAAGATGCATAAGCAATATAACCGACAGGCAGTACACACATACATGACATAGAATTATGAGATGTAGTGTAATGCAGAATGCAATGCAAGGGCCAAACCATACTGTACATACATGCTAACTGATGTCATTGCTCAGTAGTCATGACCTGCAGGGGACCCATGGTGTCTATGTACCACTCGTTCCGGATACTCATCGAACCTGAGCCATAAATCCTCCGCTCCGAAAAGATCCTCGGATGCGGATCCATATTGTATAGATTTCTCGTATTCAACTCAAAATGGCCATATGACCAGATAACACAACTGCCCATACTCAGTCTTTCCTGCTCCATGTATTTCCTCATAACACATGCAATGCAATGAAAGGATGCAATAAATCAAACAAGTCATGAATCATGCCCTTGATGGGCGTAGTACTAATCACGATTTCCTTCAGTCCTCTCAATACAAACCTCTTGTTAACAAGAGTGATAATCATGCGAGTATTTCACTACATCTGGAAATAAGGACGGAAATCAAGTATTCCTAGGGATACATAATCTAAACAACGAAATACCTCCTTCCAGCCATGATACATAACGTATTCCCTATTCCATAAAACATACCCCTCAATGATGATAGCACTCACCACTCAATCAATATTCATTGTTACCCTAGCTAATATTAATACATAGTTTTATTTAAGTTTTAGAATATGTCCATCCAAACTCCATGTCCGTAGACCTAATCATGCAATCTCCCGTTAACTCTAAAAGTATAGACGATTCACTAATCAAAGTCTAACTCAAGTAAACCATAGCCTACCTTGTTGAAGAACAGCCAATTGAATCCCCATGAATTGCTCGCCTTCCTAACCTTCATCCGAATCCATGAGAGGTGATCGCCGTGGGGAATGGTGTGAAGGAAATATAAAAAGTTTCTTTTCTTGATGTCAAGGGTTTTTCCTTTATGTGGAAACCTAATAGCAGCCTTGGAGAGTCTTTTATTAAAAAGGAGGGTAAAATAAACTAAGTGAACCAAAAAAACGCGATCTCGCTTCCATTTCGACCGCGGCGCGGCGGTGCAGGTGTGTTATAGCGGGATCTGTTGGGTGCACTGACCGCTATAGCGGTCCGTTTCCTTCCCTGGGCCCATGATTTCTAATTCTATCCGAAATTGATTTTTCCCACTATTAATCTTAAAACACTCCATAGGGCTTATTATTTATGATCCTAGACCTAGATTGGGCATGGGTTCGCAAAGTGTTAAATAACGACCGGACGGGTCATTACAGCCCTTTCCACAGACGCAGTAGTAACAGGAAGAATGAGAGTCAACTTGATAAGCAAATAACCAAGTGGCCAGCTTTGATGCTAATCTGACTTAACCAGCAATTTTGCAAGGTCACTAAATCCCTTCAAGTTGAAGTACCTCTTGTCAGAACCACGAGCATAAACTATAAAACTATCAAGCTGACAACTGAGATCTCGAAGCTTACTATTATCAAACTCAATCATATAACATTTAGCCAACCTCATTATCCTGTTCTTATCAAAATTTCCGAATGAATTAACTAGATTCAAACTAGCCATACTGAGAAGTAAGTCAGTACTCACAGCATCGAAACGATTCTTAAGCTCTTGAAGATGTAAATCAATAACAGCATAAAAAATATCAACGCGTAAATAATGAGAATATGTAAGATCAAGAGATCTACATTTCATCTTCCATGATAGTAGCTAGCGTCCATATTCGGAATGATTATACAATATTTATCACAAAAGGAAGTGTTACACCTCTCATTTTCATACGTTGAGTTCTGCCAAAAGCTAATTGTCCTAGCCTTGGGAAGTAGGACAAATTTTTTTCGAGGTCATGGGGATAAATATGTCCACCTTGAGTATATAAAGGAGTAAACCATGTTTAGTAAGCCTCGGGAAGGTTTAAGACTCGTCGGATCATCGGAGTTAAGTTTCGGTGGAAGTTTGGCAAAAAATCACATTCTGGCGCACTTTGTGGCACAACATGCGAGCAGCAAAGCGCGCTTTGCGGCCACGCAGTTGCTCAGCAAAGTGTGCCAGTGAAATTTGGTGATTTTGCAAGCTTTGCGACACAACATGCATTTAGCAAAGCACGCTTTGCGTCTAGCAAAGCTCGCCGCATGTTGTGTCGGTCCAGAATTTTCTGGACCACTATATACAGAACCAATTCAACCCAAATTCATTATTTTTCCATTTTTGGGCATAGAAACCTCTAGAATTTTCTCCCCTCTTCATCCACAAGAATCCAAAGGAAATTGATGATCAACTTCATCAAACCAACAAGAATCAAGAGGGTGAAACCCATTAAAGTCATCTAAGTCAAGAAATTCCAAGAGAAGTGAACTAGGGTTTTGGTGCAAGAGGTGTATTTCCACTCAAGGATTATTCTACCATTATCTAAGGTAAGTTTCATGATCTTTCCATGTTGTTTGAAGTATTGATAAGTTGAAACACTTGGATTGTACTAGAATATAGCAAATGGGTCATAAATGTGAGAATAGTGTCAATGTTGAGTAGTAGTTGGAATGAATCATGAAAATGGATATGTTGTGATTGTACATACGTTATAAATGACATTTAAAACATGAAATAAGTACTATATGTGAAAGAACGCGATAGTGAACTTTGGTCATGATTATGGAGAATTTGGAGTGAAGTTGTGAAATGTGGGCAATGCAATTGAATGATGCTTATTGTTTATGATATGGTGATTGTTGTTATGAATGTTGGGAGTTGCTATGGAATATGGAGGAAGACATATAAACAAAGGAAATGCTGCCCAATTTTCTCTAGCTTTAGTAAGCACATTCTTGTAATTGTGTAGCTAATGACTTTACACGAATTCTCTCAAGGTAAAACGAGTGCTTTAAGGGAGAACGAGCAAGCAATAAAATAGCTAAGCGACAACGGTATGTAAGGATAGTCTCTTCTTTCTAAGGCATGAATCTTATGGCATGATTTTCCTCTTTCTTTATGAATTTCCTATTTTCAAGAAAACTATGAGTCCTTGTTCATGAATAAGCCATATGAGATAAGAGATATGCGATGAGTACGATATTGATGATGATAAGCTAAGTCTAAAGAAGCTATAGTTCATGATATGATGTTCCTATAAAGCTAATGAAGCTATCCATAGTTCATTGATGTTGATTATTGTATACACTCACCTTATGTGCTAATTCCTTCAAGGTGAGGCGGATTGTTCATGAATGCTCCATAATGTAATCGGGGGTTCACGACCCTACGTCACCCCGATAAAGTATAATCGTCCATGAGTCTCATGCATGCATTATGATGAATTATGATGAGCATACTATGATGAGCAAATTATGATAAAGCCATGATATGCCTATGAGATGAATAATAATGGTAAGTATACAGTATTTGTTATGAAGTTCATGCCAGGAAAATGACATTATTTTCAATAGATTGTCCTTAATCCAAATACATGCTTTACGAAAAGTTATGATAAGCTTATAAGATGTATGTGATGATGATGAGATATACCGAACCTCATTATGGCCGGGTACGGAAGACATATATGGGATACTGTCGAGCCACTACGCGGCCGAATACGGATACTGTTGAGCCACTACAGGGACGAATACGGATACTGTCGAGCCACTACGCGGCCGAATACGGATACTGTCGAGCCACTACGCGCCCGAATACGGATACTGTCGAGCCACTACGCTGCCGAATACGGATACTGTCGAGCCACTACGCGGCCGAATACGAATAACATTTAAATGTGTATAACCAAATACGGTACTATGATATGTATATGTATGTGTTATGATGAATGCAAGATGATGATGAGGTTATGATTAGTTATGCTAAGGTCATGTTATGCTTATGCGACGTATAAAAATGTTAAGGATGATACCGAGCCCGATATGGCCGGGTACGGGGTTGTACTGTATTGTAAATTATTGCATATGTAAGTATGTGGATGTAACAAGTGTATCTTTAGAGGAATAAAGAGGTAAGTACGTACGACGATTGTTAAAAAGGTATTATGAGAAATGGACAGTTCCTTTATTTTATGCTATCCCTTATGTTCCTATTATGTATTATTATTGTTGATGCCTTACATACTCATTACAATGTTCGTACTGACGTCTGTTTCCTTTGGACCCTGTGCTCATACCCACAGGTAGACAGGGAGGCGACCCATTCGTGAAGGTTTAGTAGTCGATTTGAGAGCACTCCATTTTCCGGAGGTGCCATTGATTAATCTTTTGGTACATATGTATATATTCATGATTTGGGCACGATGGGGTCCTGTCCCGTCCATATGTCTAGTACTCTAGTAGAGGCTCGTAGATACGCAGTGTGGGTAGTATGGTCTCACAAGTTTCTCATTGTATATACATATATGTATTATTTTGATAGCCGAAGGGCTTATGTATATAAAGTGTATATGTTTTAAATGAAAATAGTTTTCCATGATTGTGAGCACAAGAAATATGAATGAAAGCAGATGAGTAATAGAATGAGTGGTGCTCGGTGGTTAGCCCCGGGTGCCCGTCATGGCCCTAGTCGGGTCGTGACAGGAAGAGACATTATCCATTAATAATTCGAATTCACAATCCCTGATTTTTTGTAATCTTTGCTTTGTAAGAGCAAGAAGTCCCATAACATTGACAATAGCATCCTTTGTAATGAGAAGCTCAACTCATTTGTCATCATTATAACTTTCCACATCAAGTGCAACATAAAAGCAAAATCAAATTCCTTAATCATACTCACAAGACTTTTAGTAACAAGTCTGTCAGTATAATTAGGACACTCACGTCCAGTAAATTCAAGAACATGAATGATTGATGGAAATAGGACAATGAGATTATCTAATGTTCTATGATGAGAACCCCAACGAGTATCACCTGGTCTTGAAGTCCACGTTCTTGATTTAATCCTCGCCCAGTATGCACTTCACCTGATATGAGCAATTCCTCTGATTTTTCAGCATGATGTTCTCGAAGCAAATCTCTGCGCTTAAAAGATGCTCCAACAATATTTAACACATTAATAACTATACAAAAAAAATCATCTACATTTGAATTCTTCTTTGCAAGAGCTACAAGTGCTAAATGCAATTGGTGAGCAAAACAATGAATGCAATATGCCAATGGAGTCTCATTCAATATCAAAGTCTTAAGACCATTTAGCTCTCCCTGCATGTTGCTAGCTCCATCATAACCTTGCCCAGTATTTGTGATGGACTTAATGAGTGATCTGAAAGAAAAGAGTAGATTGCCTCCTTTAATGAATAAGCAGATGTATCACTAATATGAATAATACCAACAAATCGCTCTACTACTTCACCTTCTTTATTAACATATCTCAGAACAATTTCCATTTGCTCCTTGTGTGATATATCTTTTGATTCATCAACTAGTATCTCGAAATAATCCCCATCCAGGTCTTCAATGATGGCTTTGATTGTTTCTTTAGCACAAGAATCAACAATATCCTTTTGAATACTTGGAGAATACATCATTTCATTTTTTGGGGCGTTTTCTAATATAATGCTTCCAACATCTTTATTAATATCTCCATACCATTGCAAAAGTTCGAGAAAGATACCTCTATTTGAAGAACATTGACTCTCATCATGCCCACGGAATGATAATTCTAGTCTCAAGAGAAACCTTGTCACATAGACTGAAGCACTCAAGTGACGTCGCGATTCACTTTTGTCTTTTTCGAGTATCTTGTCATACGCAGTTTGAATTTACTTTGATTGATTCATTAAATTAAGCGTCCTGTTAAAACACTTGTTGTGGATGCTATTTACCTCTCCAACATGAGCTCTAAATCTTTCAAGAGCCTTGTTCCAAGCTTTAAAGCCAATTTTTGCATAAGTTTCACTTGTATTTCCATTACTTTCATGTTCATTTTGGAACAAATAGCAACACAAACAATATGCAACATCTTTTGTTATACTGTACTCCAACCACTTACGACGACCCTTATACCAATTAGGACTAAACTGGCGCATTTCCTTCCCAAACTTAGTTTTAGGAAAATCAAGAACCTCAGGTTGGCAACGCTCTTTTTGAATATAATATCTCCTAACTTCATCAAGTATATTAGGGTTATATTCTGCAATAGGCTTTCTAATTCCCGGATCAGCTTCAAGAGATTCTAAATTAACACCCAAAGGAAATGTTTCTCTTCGAATTTCTAGAGCCATGATTTCCCTTTGAATTTCTGGAGCTACGGATGAAGTAACAGATGGATGAGTAGAACTAGAACTTGGTTGCCCAATTTTCCATCTCGTGATATACTAATCCATCTCGATTCACAAAGATAATTCCTACAAAAACAAGATTCACATAGTTCCTAAATCAGGTTATAGATAAGGCACAGAAATACAGAGTGTTTCTCTTAACCAGATGAGAATCAATACTAAGAAAATATTACATGTGTGTTTCTAGTCAAAATACCTTTACCAACAGTACCAATAGTCATTGAAGAATTATGTTCTAAGTTTCTCTTCCAAATGATTAGTTTATCTATTTATCCATTAATTCTTTCGGCAATACTTCATCAAATTTTTGCTATTTAATTTTTGGACAAAGTGCACATATTCAACAACAGTAATGCAGGGAGCATGCCTAGAAACTATGATTTCTAAAATGCTCTAGGACATACTTTTAGATATCTGGAGAGAAAAGTAGTAACATTTAAATTGGTAACTATGAGGAACCACAAGTCCAAAGAAAGAAAACAAGAAATTACCATTTACCAATCATAATATATTCATCAAATAACAGAAAAAGTTCCCCTAATCTGAATTTAAAGCATTAGCATTGAAAATCCCCAACCCAAAGTTCTTTTTTTTCAATATCTAACTTTAATCAAAACACCAAATCTTATTACGTTGCTTTTTGTACTTTGATTTTGAAATCGTTGAGATTTGGGAAGAAGAAGAAGAAGAAAGCTTGCTAGTTGTTGAGAAGCTTACTAGTTGAGATTTGGGGAAGAGGAAGAAGGGTTTTGCGTAGAGAGAAAGTTGTAACCTTTTAGGAAAGGAGATCTAGAAAGTAGAAATAGTAAATAAAAACCTAAAGTCAACAAGGGAAAAAAAATTAAAATATTAGAGTTTGAATAGAAAAGGTCAGCTTTTTCAACGTTTTTTTTTTTTAAAATAATACAGTCAGTACAGCTCTGGGAGGAAAAGTGCTTTTAATGTGAAAAAAATAAACACTCACAGTGGGAATCGAACACGCGACCTAAGGCTCGCGCACGCTGAACAGTTCAGCCAAATACCAAAGCACCCACCAGCAGTTTTGTTCTCTGGGTGCTTATTAATATATTATACCTGTTTTTTTATATTTTCTATTTAAATAATACGAAGTTCATGTCGGGTCAATGGGTGCTCGAGCCCCCAGCGCGGTCATGGCCGCTGAAGTTCCGTCTTGACCACCGCCGGTGCATCTCTCCAGATTTGCTACTGTCACAACTGCCGGCGCTCTCCAGATTCGGTCGTTTTCCGGCGTGCTGGCTCAGATCTGAGCTTTTTATTTTTTTATATTTCAAATCGGGGTGTATTTTATTTTCTTGTATCTAAGATGGAGGTTACATTTAAGTGTATTCGTTAATTTTTTAGCGTACAATCTAGTGTTTGGAGTGTATTTTATTTCTTGTATTCAATATTTGAATGAATTTGTTAAATTTTTAGTGCAAAATTCAGTGTTTGGGGGTATATTTTATTTCTTGTATTCAGTATTTTGAGTGTATTTGTTAATTTTGTAGTGTAAAATACAGTGTTTCTTTATGTATTTTTTTTGTATTCAGTAGAATGATGATACGTGTCCCTCTGTTAAAATGAAGGATATATTTGTGTCTAAAATATAACATATGAGTATATTTAAACCCAAAGTGTAACGAGGGGTACATTTGACCCTTTTCCGTACTTTTAATATGAATATTGATTTGGGTAAGATGTGATACAAGTGTAATATGGCGTGAAGCCAATTAAATCATTTTTGTAATCACTTCAAAGTCAACTATCTATGATACTCAAATCATGTTACTCGTCATGCCTTATCCTAAATTGTGTTAGCACAACCCTAGTAGACACGATAAACAACTATATGCTCTCCTACTTTAGTAATACGAAGAAGATTGTCCTGAACTCAAGGTCATTTTATAGTTGATATGCAAAGTATGAAAATACACACGAATATGCAAAGTATCAATAAGTGCATATATGTCTGTTTTCGAAGCATATGGTATAAGAATATCTATAACAAATATTGGATCGATGTCCTCCTATCTGTCTCATTTCTGTTCCAATTTATCTACGAATTGCTTGACCTTATATGAAATACTCGTCTCTCCCTACGTCAACTCCTCAAACTGTCTATAAGCTCATTCTCATTCCAGACAATTGAAACCGCTTCCTGAATAACCACACAAAATTTATACTGAAAATCATTTTTTATATGTATAGAAAATTACAGAAACTTGTACAGATATTATCGGCTTAGATAAATTTTTATTCAATCACGCCAATTAAAGGTCAGTCAAATATATTTCTAAGTTGGGTTTGATTTTTCAATTATCTAGAACGTATGACTTATGAAGAGTAAGATATAGTTTGTCTCTAGACTAAGCCTATTCATCGGTTCGATCAGATCGGGTTTAGCATATTTCGGATTATAATTTCGGTTTTCGGATTTCGCAAAATGTAATTCAAATCCGAACCAAATAGTTCAGATTGGATCGGATTTTAAGTTCTATTTCGGATAAATCGATTTTGGATAATTCGGATTTTTGATTCGGTTTATAAGTGAATTGCTTCTTCTTCTTCTTCTTCTCACAAAATGAACAACCAAATAAAATATTCATACCAGATTGCCTTAATATATATAGCCCGTTTGGATTGGCTTATAAGTTGGTCAAATCAGATTATAAGCCATTTTTAACTTATTGGGTGTTTGGCAAAAATAGAATACAATTTAGATTAAGTCAAAAAGTGCTTAAAATAAGCCTAAAACCATAAGTCATTCAACCCTGTTATTTTTTTGTAATTTTAAAAGCCATTTTGGTTTGACCAACAACTTTACTCTTTTATCCCTTATATTTTCTATTAATTTCAATATTACCCTTACTTCTAAAAACCCTTTAAGCACGTTTATCTAAACACGTAACTGTTATTTAAAAAATAAATTTCAGCACTTAAAAAGTACTTTAAGCACTCATGCTTAAAAACCACTTTTTTCAGCTAATCCAAACGGGCTTGTAGTTCCTTGTTGCTATAACAATCATATAAATAAAGCATTCATACAAGCAACTAAGTAATATTTTTGAATATATGGGTTGATGTGTAAATGAGTAAGGTATGTTTTTTCAGCAAAAAAATAAAATAAAAATAATAACAAGTAAGAGTAGGGTGTATTTGACTTATTAGATTGGGCATATAGGTAGGGGTGTCGAAGGTTTTTGAAAAACTGACTTAACCGACCGAACCGATTTTTAGGTTTCTTTTAATAAAACCGATGGTTTTTATATAAACTTATAACCGTACCAAATAATTAGGTAAGTTTTTAATTTTATAAAAATAAACCAAAAAAATACCAAACCGTACTAAATGAAATTATAAATATTTATATAATAAAATTTTATTCGCCTTACGTTGGGGGTGATGAAAACGACTACAAGCCGGCAACATCATTAACACCCAAAGTCCCAACTCTGAAGCATATAGCACTAATCCTATTGAAATCAAATTAGTCTAGCATCTCGAGTAGTAACTATTAAGCTATTTATAGATTCCAACGATTTTGGGTAGCAAGCTACAAGATATCGTATGATTTAATTTTTTTCTTATTGGATACTTAATTTTAGTGGACTTAGTTCTTGAGCCTCATCTTGATTGATTTCTTCCTGCTCGGGCGATCTAAATTATATTTTTGTTGTTGCTTAACATTGTTAAACGCTACCGTATAATAATGGGATGAATCTCTATTCTTGTCGTCTTTATGTCTTTTCTTGATTCATCTCCTTTAAATAGTAACAATGTCTGGAGATTTTTTTTTTAAATCAAAGTCCTATAGAAGTATGCATGTATCGTGTCCTAACTTTTATTAGTGACTTTTACGTGATGTTTTTAAAAAAATATCGAAATTAAGCAAATCATACCGATATTGCAGAAAAACCGATATGATGGGATGGTTTCGAAAACTCTAATTTTGGCTATACAAAATGAAAAAAATCAAAAAATTGGTATGGTATAAATTTTATAAAATAAGCGTCTGAACCGTATCATTGACACCCCTACATATAAGTAATGTGCTAATATCTAATGGATAGTCGGGTAGGCTTAAGCATAATGTATAAGAAATTCAATTTTCGAATATCCAAAATTCCGAAGCTCCAAATCCAAAATCCAAAATGTGGACAACTGGCATACCTTGAATCTAGCCTGCAATACTTTGGCACTTCTCTTATCAAATTTCTAGTTAGAGAGAGAACTAACCCTTGCCAAAATGCAGTAGTTTAGAGAGTGATCGAGAGAAATTTTCAGTTGGGAGCCCATTTTTAAAAATTAAATCCGAAATCCAATCTAGAATTTGAAAGTGACAAAATATAAATTCAAAATGTTCGGATTTGGGGTTTATCCAAAATATGCACACCCCTACCTAGACTACACATTGTTTTTCCTATATCTCCAGGGATTGCAGGGTTAATAACTCCGGGATAAATTGCTATGTATTATTTTATCTTACATTTGGTTATGAGTATTAATTAGTTTTAGGATTATTTTATCCCACTATTTATAATAAAATAATCGAATTAGCTATTTCATAAAAAAAACGGATACCTAATTTCATGAGATATGTATACTTATCTATCCCATCCAACCAACCCAACGATCCTAAAAGCTCCCGCAGACCGAAAACCTATATTAGGAACAAAATACTCTTTTAACAAGTAGAAGAGACACCTTTTATAGTAGTGCTAATGAGGTTGACCTCATTTAAAAGTGAACCAAATATTTTAAAATCCTTGAAGTGGTGGGCCAAATCTTTTACTCCTGGTCCTCCTCCTCCATTTTATACTTATCACATAAGATACATTAATGAACATATTGTTATAGTAAAATGTTTAGGATGCCCTTAACTATAAATTAAAAACAGCTTTATAAGTAAAAGGATGAATAATGGATATGAAATAGAAAGGAAGTTTGTTTTGAAAAATATATTTTGAGAATTTAAAAAAATATTAAAAATAAAATAGTAGAAATATCGATTAAATTAAAAGTATTTATAAATTAAAAAATAAAAATTGAGGGTGATCAATTTATAATTTTTAAAGCTTATAAACATTTGAGTGTTTGTTATACTACTAGCTATCATATGTAACGATTTTCTTTATTAATAATAATCTTCAAAAATCTCATCTTATTAATTCTAATGAGGTAACAACACCAACATATTCAGTGTAATCTCACAAGTAGGGTCTGAAAAGGATAGAATGTACGCAAACCTTACTCTATTTTGAGAGAGATAGAGAAAATATTTCTGAAAGATTCTCGGCTCAAAAGAAAACATGACGCGAATGTCAGATAAGATTAATCTTAATGAGGTAGTAGTAATTGTAAATTTAGGAACTTTTTTCTTTTCTTTTGTGGAAGTCATAGATAAATCAAGATGTACTATATTCAGTGTAAAATAAAAGAAAAAGGGTGGATCTTCCTCTTAATCCAAGTTTAATCTCAAAGCACTCACTCTCTCAAACGCACACCAAAATAGAAAGAGAAAAGCATTGAAGAAGAACAATACTACTAGCTATTATTAGTATTAGAATTGTTCCAACCATCCATCTCTTCAACCAAAGCTCCCTTAAAAAGTCAAAATCTTCACCCTTTTCTAAGTTATTCACTCTACTCTATATTAACAGACAAAATTGATTAACATCAGGTGCAACAAATAAATCCAATTGGAAAAATGATCTGATTATAAGAGACTTTTGGATTGGTATTTTCAAGAATGATGAACAACAATAGTAATAGTATGATGTCTCCATCATCAGCATCGAGTAACAACACACAATCTCCAGGTTTAAAGACATATTTCAAAACCCCTGAAGGAAAATATAAACTTCAATATGAAAAGACTTATCCTGCTGGTCTTCTTCATTTTTCACATGGCAAAACAGTTACTCAGGTAAAAAAATAAATAAATAATTAATTCTTGCACTTTCTAGGGTTCTTAATTTAGTCCAAATTATGTTATATATTAGAATAAGTATTGTTTTATATGATTCTCAAGATTAGGTTTTGAGATTGACCCTTTATCTAAAATCTATACACTTTTAAGGGCTGTTCTTTTTCTTTCTTAATTTAGTCCAATGATGTTATTTTACCAATAGTAGTGTTTTATATGATGCTCAAGATTGGATTTTTAGATTGACCCTTTGTCTAAAATCTATACACTTTTAAGGGTTGTTCTTTTTCTTTCTTAATTTAGTCCAATGATGTTATTTTACCAATAGTAGTGTTTTATATGATGCTCAAGATTGGATTTTGGGATTGACCCTTTATCTAAAATGGATCTTTTGAGAGGAATGTAGAGTTAAGTTTAAGATTCTGGGGTTTAATGAGTCATCATTCTTCTAAAAGTTAGTTTTTTTTTTAATTACTTAATTTAGGCCAATTAAGTTATTTTAGATTAGTAGTGTTTTATATGATACTCAAAATTAGATTTTGAGATTGACCTTTTTTCTAAATTCGATCTTTTGAGCGGAATCTGGTGTCAATTTTAAGATTCTGGGGTTTTAAAGGTATTATTCTGCCAAAAAGTTAATTTTTTTTTCTCTACCTTGTTGTTATTGGAGTTAACTGAGAACTTGTGAAATGAATTAGTTTCACAGTTTATTCAGTTTTTAAGTATTTCTTTATGTCTTCAATTTTGAATTTTTTGAGTCCTGGCTTACTTGTAGAGTTTTCTTTAATAAATGGCTGAAATAAACCCTTTGAATGAAGGAGACATATCTGCGCAGTTGCTGCTTTTACATTCCGATATCAGCTATATAAGCTTTAGTTAGTAGTCATGCTTTTGGTCCATCCTTTTCCGCGATATCAAAATAAATTTAGAGAGGAAAAGGGTCAAATTTGCCCTTTTACTATGCAAAAGGATCAATTTTACCCTTTGTTATGCTTTCTGTACAAAAATACCCCGACGTTACGCAATTGGCTCAAATATAGTGGAGGGGAGGGGGTAAAATAGGTTGGGGTGTGAGGTGGCATGCCATGTAGTGTCTGGCGTGTCCACCTTGGACAGCCCCTGCGGAGAAGGGGTATAGTTGAGCCACTTGGGTAATGTCGGGGGTATTTTTGTACAGAAAGTATAACGGAGGGTGAAATTGATCCGTTTTGAATAGTAGAGGGACAAATTTGACCCTTCCCCGAAAATAAATAGTAGTCCAACTTTTGAAGCTGAAATGATTTTGATTTTCAGGTAACACTAGCTCATCTCAAAGATAAGCCCGTTCAGGCACAGCCTCACTCGACATCAACTTTTGGAGTCACCAGTGGTGTTAAGTCCGCAGCAGCGAGATTCTTAGGTGGTGGAAATGGTAGTAAGTCCCTTAGTTTTGTCGGGGGAAATGGTGGAAGCAAGTCTGTAAGTGGCATGGGTGGTAGAGCTGGATCATTTGGAGTGACAAGTTCGAATAACTCTGTCAGTATTCCCAATTTCGATGGCAAAGGGACTTATTTGATATTCAATGTTGGCGACACAATTTTTATTAGTGATTTGAATTCTCGAGATAAGGTATGGTTATCTACTATGAGCCCGTTTGGATGGGCTTATGGCTTTTGCCTTATAAGCCAAAAGCCATAAGTTAGAAATTCTAGCTTATGGCTTATTTTTGTCATTTTAACTTAAAAACAAGTGCTTAAAAGCACTTTTTTATTTACCCAAACACTACAAAAGTGCTTAAAAGCTATTTTTGGCTTAAAAGCACCTAAAATAAGCCAATCCAAACAGGCTCTATATTTGTTCTTTGAGATGGAAAAAAGTTGAATCTATGAATCCTGAGAGGTTTATTGGAAAATGTAGGATCCTATAAAGTCAATACACTTTGGTAATTCAAATCCTGTTTGCCATGCATTTGATCCGGATGCAAAAGAAGGGCATGATTTGCTCATCGGGTTGAGTTCCGGAGATGGTAAAATTTCTTCCTACATGACGTACAACTTCAATCTTCCACTTCACCCTTTATCTACAACGTCTGATTTGCAGTTTATTCGGTGTCTCTACGTCATCAAATGCAAGATGTTGGGAAGAAGCTTGTTGGGGCACAACATTACAACAAGGATGGTGCTGTTAACAACAGGTAAGGCTCTGAACTCAACCCTCTGCCTTTGTTATTCTTATGAATACTATTGATGGAATTGTAATGCTTTTCTTTATTTTATCTTTTCTTTTTGAAATAATGTTAATGGTCTGGACTTGATATCCTATTTTTGAGTTATTGTTAAAGAGATGAATATAGCTGTGTCATGTATGCTTTTACAGCTAGTATAACTGTGCGTTTCCTAGAATATACTTTGATAACTATTAGAGTGGCAAGAATTTCTTACTAATAAATCTGGAAGCTTAGATTCTTAGTTGCTTATGTTTTTGGTTGGTTGTAAATGGAAGCCTTCTTTGGGTGTTTGCGCAATCTTAGTAAAAGTTTAATTGGATGGTGAATGCAGATGAGATCGTTATTTCATAATTTTACTTAGATCAGTCATTAGATGCTAATTGTAATTGTTGGATATTCATAATTCATACTTTGACCCCTGTGCTGCACCCCCTTTAGGTGTGTATACCAAGGGAAAATAAAGAGAATTAGGATAGTCTTTGTAGTATGAGAATGAAAACAATCAACCATTCAACTATACCTCATTCCAAACTAGTTGGGAATATGAGGATAAAAAGACAACTATATTTGAATTTTCAGTTTTGGAGATCTCACTAAGGTAAACAACTTGAAGCTCTCCACACAACCTAAATACAACTATAGTCGTGATATTAGAGTCATGAACGGTACGGCTATAATATTTTGGAACATTGTCTCCTTCCCTTCCTCCTACCCACTTCCTAAGTAGTCATAATGCTTCCTGCTTCATGGAATATTTCAAAGGCAAAATACACAAATAGCTACTTAAAGTTGTCACCGACGTAGATACATTAACTATTCTTATGACCAAATACACACCTCTCATTGGAGTACAGAGTACAATTGCCTTTTAGCGTGTTGGGTATATTTATAATCTATCTGCAACTGTTAAAAACATGGAAATTCCTTATTTACCCTTAATTTCCATCCACATTAACTATCTCTGCACACCTTTACCTTTGCCATCACCACCCACTAATTTTTATCTCCCAAAAACACCTTTAGCCTCCATCATCCACCACTCTAAAGCCCTCCTATACAGAAACAAAGTCTCCTTACATTCTTCACATGATGTTCCATTAACTCCACAGAACACTCAGTCATCGAGAGAACCGCCAAGAAACCATTCTTTTCCACCATAGCTCCACTGCCATAAACCACTGGAGCTGCTACCTCGATCACCTCTAGAACCCAGAAAGCTTCACCGTTCAAAGACCACAGAATCAGACAAACAAAAAAGGAAAACTATTGTCATCTGGCAGACCACCCCGTCACTGCCGTTAACGGAGACATCACCTTCCCCTGCTCGACTATCTCCTATTCAATTTTCAACAATCTGTTTAAAAGTTTAAATCAAAATCAGTCAATTCAAATGAAGAATTTCAATTGCAACACCACCTTCTCCACCTCCACCCATCTTTGATTTTTTCCAACCACCAAGCTAAGAAGGAGATCGCACTTATCAAAAAAAAAAAAAAAAAAAAAAAAAAAGGCTAAGAAGGAGATCACTATAGAAGATTCTTTTACTAGTTCTCAGATGGAGGAATTGCCGCTGATATGTGATGTGGGTAGGTGGCATTTCGGTGGTAAATTTTCGGCGACACATGTAAAATTTGGGTTTGGGAGATGGCTATGTGGGGTTGATGGTGAAGACGAATGGGAGTGGAGCTGGTGTTTGGTGGAATTTATGGATGATGAAGAAGAAAAGAGCGTGAGGAAGCTGGTGGTTATTTTGGATGATGAAGAAGAAAGTTGGGGTGGGGTGAGGGGGTTTTCTATTTTTTTTTAAATGAAATGCATTATTTCTTTTTCTTTCTTAAAATTACACGTGTCGTCCTTTGATTTGTCAATTGCCACATTATCTGCTATTGTAACACACACATAAGTTTTGCTGTACCCGGGTGTTACGAGGCATACTTATGTCAACAAGAGGTGTCTCTCTGGTTACAAGGATAGTAAAGTGTCTATCTGACCGTTGGTCACCAACCTCATGTGTCAATCTATGTATTTTGCCTATTTCAAAAGGCAAGTAATTTAAGGGCTTTGTATACTGAAGAGAATCCTTTCTTTTTCAAATTTAATATTTTCCTCTGTTTTCTACCAACGATGTACTAGTATTTCAATATTGATGGGTTCTTAAAATGGTGGAGAAGATTTAATATATTACTTTGCCTTTCAACAGTCGATGTACTAGTATCGCTTGGGTGCCTAACAGTGATGGGGCTTTTGTTGTTGCTCATGCGGATGGAAATTTTTACGTCTATGATAAGGTAAGTGTTGAAACTAATTGGGAGTGCTACCAATTTGCAGGTCCTTTTCAACGATCCTCATATTTGCTACTTTCTTAGACCAATGTGCATTTTTGTTGTTATATTTCAGAGCAAAGACGGATCTGCTGATCCCTCATTTCCAGTCATCAAAGATCAAACTCATTTTTCAGTTGCCCATGCACGTTATAATAAGGTATTTTGCTTGTGTATATAGTTCCTTTCTGCAGCGTTTGATGATGTGCCCCTGGTATCACTGTCGGTACTGATATTATCAATTGCTCCTGTTCACCTTCAAGGCTTCAACCATTTGCAAATTTCTTGGTTCACATATTCCTGCTTTTCTTTTAAGAACCTCATTCTAACCTTTTTAGAATAGCTATCAGAACGCATAGGCATGTTCCTTCTGTGAGATAAAAAAGGTGGATGAAAGGCATATATGCAGTCCTCGTGTTGCATCCCTCCTGTTGCCGCTTATTTTTCCATCTCAAAAATAAAAAAAAAATAAAAAAATACAGTCAACTGCTTTCAGTATGTTGAGGCTATTATTTAATAAGTAATGAAGTCTCTGTTCGTAAAGTATGGAACAAATTAATCATATCTTGCAATAATTAATATTGCAAGTTTGAGTATTTCAATGTATGTGTTTTATTAGACATTGAAATTAAGGCTGAGAGAACTGGAGGGCAGAGTTGTCGAAGGCGAAAAATTTAGAAAACGGCCAAGTCTGCTGGACTGTCAAGCGTAGAGCGCAAATTAAAATGGTGGGCTTTAGAGAAGGGAAACGGTTATGAAGAGAGAGAGAGAGAGAGAGAGAGAGAGACAAAAGAATTGAAGAAAACTAGAATTGATAATAGGAATAAACATCATGTCAGTCAAATTCAAATACAATTTTAAAATTTTGACTTAGATGTAATGATGCAAGTGAAAGTTTTGTTGTGCGTAGTTTTTAATTCTTTAACTTCTTATTCCTAATCATTATTGTTAAGTGTCCTTAACCATCTTATATGGTGTTGACAATCCTCAGTTCGAGATAGCTTTCTGGGTGGAGTTAAGCCTAAGGTCCATTTATTTAAATGTTATCCGTGCCAAGCCTATCTATTTTCGTGGATTACCCAATCTTGTTCTCCAAATAATGGTGTCCATGCTCCGACTATCAAAGCCTGAGTGTGCGAAGGAAGTGGAGGTTAGAGTTCCACACGGTTGAGGGATTTACCTATAGTCTTGTTATATGGTGTTGGGCAGTCTTTACCTGATAAGATAGCTATTGAGGTTGGGCTAGTTCCAAGTTCATTCTCAGCTATAAATTTCATTCATAATGTGTTGTTAACGGTAGTCTGTAACTTAGCCAAATATATTTTGTTGTCTAGTAATTTTCTCTTAAATATCGAGGTCATAGTTATGAGACATATGTCTAGTGTCTGGGTGCTTGTACTAATGCACCACTTAGGTGGTGCGCGCAACTTGGACTTCGCCCAGATTCAGGAGTTAGACGTGCTTCAAACTAGCCTTTAAGAACACTGCAAGATGGTTGAGATTGTAGTGTTACTTTGAAATCCAGCACATTAGTATAAAGTTAAATTGTCAGATTGTGCAATGAGGGAAAAGGTTTTAAATCCTTAATGATTTTACAGTCATTAGTGGATACTGTTTAAGTTAAATTGTCAGATTGTGTTACACATGATGTAACAAATTAGATGATCTTTTTTTTTTTTTTTAATTTTTGCATCAAGGGGATGCCAGGAGTGATAGTTTTAAGCTTAATGATTTTACAGTCATTCGAGTGGATTTAGAATCACTATTCAGGCAAGTTATACATCTATTCCAACGCACCCTTTGCTTGAGCCTTCCCAATTTGCACAAAAAAATGTTGCAAACCAAACACATCACATCTGTACTGGCAAATGTAACAAATTAGATGATCTTGGCCCTGTATTATAAGCAAATTGCTAAGAGCATACTCAAGGCATATGCAAATTATTAGGGGATTAGGTTACTCCCTTCTTAACAGAATATGTGTATTTTTGTGGTCTGATTTGTAAGCAAAGACCTCTATCTGTGTTTTCTTAGTTTTAAATTTTAGAAAAGGGGAAAAAAGGAATAATGTTTGAGACCTGCGCTTGTTTTCCAAGGAACCATTAAGATAAACAGAAGAGGAAATGTTCCATGTGCTTTGTGCACACATTCATATATTGTTGGTTCCTATTTTATTTGGTTTAGATTTGGTATTTCATTCACTTCTGAGGCAGATTTTCTTATCATCTCCTTCAAGAAGAGAAGAGATTAATAACCTCATATACACAGGGTTAGACCCAATTTAGTTAGTGGACTGTTTCGGTTGAATTTCTGTAATCTTGACCAATCACCATGAGCCCCATTCATCAATTGGTGCTTCAGGTTATCCTCTGGAACAAGAAGAATTAGTGTCCATTACAACACCACGATGCTGTGGCTTTCGTTCCCAAAGTGCATCAAGCTAAGGAGCTAATAAAATCCAAAAAAGAGTCTGGGTTATATGCAGGGGTAAGATTAGATTAATCCAGCTAAAAAGATTAGTCAGGCATCTGGCCTTGAGATTGGAGCTGGCAGTTACCATACCATGAAAACATCTTTGATCCAAGCTAAATATGGTAGCACTAGCCATTGGTGCTCCAACCCAATCTTAACTCCTTATGGAACTGGTTTATGGAAAGATATCAGGAGATTGTGGGATGAGTTCTTTCTCAATTCTTCCTTCCAAGTGGGAAATGGGGCTCATCTTCTATTCTGGAAAGACAAATGCTTGGCTCTATTACTCTTAAGGATGCTTTTCCTAGGCTGTTCCCTATAACAACTAACCCAGATTCAACAATTGCTCAGAACTGGGAGGACAACTCATGGAATTTGCACCTAAGGAGACGCCTAAATGACTGGGAAATCGAGGACATGATAGCATTGATTGGGCGTCTACAGAACAGTCCAGTTCTCACGCATAGAAGTGACAGACTTAAGTGGGGCAGTAACAAGGACGGTTCTTATTCTGTCAAAGAAGGCTACCCGCTTCTGAGCTCCAACAAGGACCTGATTGACCAATGGCCTTGCAAGCTCATTTGGAAAATCAATTTACCGCCTAAAGTCTCCTGTTTCTGCTGGGTCGCTCTAAAAAAGGCTTGTTTAACTCTGGACAATCTCATGAAAAGGAAATTTCATCTCGCTAATAGATGTTACATGTGCCATTGCACCTCTGAAACCATTAACCATCTGTTCTTACACTGTCCAGTTGCTACAGATGTGTGGAATATGTTCCTCACTTTGTTTGGTTTGCAATGGGTCATACCTTGCACTGTCAGGGAAGTTTTTGTCTGTTGGAGTTCTTGGAAAGTTGGGAAGGCCATCAGAAGAATCTGGTCTATGGTCCGTGCTTATGCATGGAAAGGAACCAAAGATGTTTTCATGCTATTGTAACTGCCAACTCCAATCTCAAGGCCAGATGCCTGAATACTCTTTTTAGCTGGATTAATCTTACCCCTGCATATAACCCAGACTCTTTTTTGGATTTTATTAGCTCCTTAGTCTTATGATAGATTCTTGGATTTGTAGTCTAGACTTTTTTTTTTGATGATAAGATTCTTGGATTTGTCAGGGGCGTAATTACAGATCAAAAAAACAAAAGAAGACTTGTATACATTGGTTCCTTCTAAAGTTAGAGTACTAATAAAATCTAAGAAATGTTTTTGTTATCTTTCCAGCAAAAAAAGATTAACTAAGCATTTGGCTTTAAGAGCTGATATCAGTTCCAAAAATTCCTCATATTTTTGATGGTCTTATCAACTATCCATAAACCCCATGCTTAATGCATAGGAACTTTGTGATTATAAAACACTTACATCATCAAAAAAAAAAAAAATTATTATAAAAAAAAAAAAAAAAAAAAGGTGCATCAATTCTCTTTGCCTAGTGATCGGGGGCACAAATCAGAGGTCGTTTATCTCTTATCTATAATCTGTATTCTTTTCTTATTTCTTCCCCTACTTCTCCCCTTTTTTTCTTGAATCACATCATCTAACCTCTCATTCGTTGATGGAAAATTCTGTATAAGTAGTACTATATTTTGGTTGACTGCATAAGAAAAATAATCTTTGAGTAACTAATGCAACGTTTGGTTTATGGTACTAAACTTCACATCGCTAATGCATGTTTTACTTGGCAGTATTAAACTCCACATACCCATAGCTGATACGCGGGAATTTATGTGTTATTTTGCGCGGGAGGATGCAGAATAAGAATGTGTATTAGCCAAAAATATAAGAGTACCTAAATACAAATGCTCATAAAGAGGCAATCCCTGACCCCGCATAACAATCTATTACTGCTTACCGCAAAACATTTCTTGCATTATTATTCGATGCATAGCAATCCCCACATTATTTACCAGCTCACCGCTTAATAATCTCTACATAACCTGTCCATGAAACAAATAATCCCTAAAGAAGCAAGTTTACTGCTGAGTAAAAGCATAAACATGGTTCCATTCTCATCTTCCTAAATACTGTACCAGTATATTCCGTTATATGTTAACAAGCACATTCTATGTTGTTCTTGTCTGGAATAAGAACATTTAGTCTGCTTCTGCTCTATCAAAATTAAACAAATGTCTAGGTTAGTTTATTCAGCCATTCATTAGTGGCATTTTATTTAATATCTCCTAATTGATTGAGGTAAGACTGAAAAAATGTTTGTTACATTTCCTTCTTACTGCAGTAGAGTATGCAGTTTTAACTTCTTCCTTTCACATGTTTCCGTTTGGCTTTTATATGCAGAATCCTGTAGCTAGATGGCATATTTGCCAAGGGTCCATCAATAGCATTGCTTTCTCAACTGATGGGGCGTATATTGCAACTGTAGGGAGGGATGGTATTTTCTTCATGAGATGACTTGTGAAGCTATTAATTTTTTTGTTGCGTTGATTTGCCCTTACTGAGTATGACTGATCTAATGCAGGTTATCTGCGTATATTTGACTACAAAAATGAACAGCTTATATGTGGTGGAAAAAGCTATTATGGTGCTCTGTTGTGTTGTGCTTGGAGGTGAGTATTTATGGTTTTCTGTTCATGACATATTTGTAACTTGGAAGTCACTTTTGCCTTGTGGACCTTGCGGTGTAGCACCTTACCCCACCCACACAGATGCCCACAAACAAAGTATGTTGTTTTTAATGTTTTGGCTAGAGAGAGTATGTATACTGAAAGTACATAAACCAACAGCATGGACGGAAAGTACGTTTTAGCTGGTGGAGAAGATGACCTAGTTCAGGTTTGGAGCATGGACGAACGTAAAGTTGTTGCATGGGGTGAGGGGCATAACTCCTGGGTGAGTTTCGAGCAGTTATAACTTACCTTGGTTTCTATGTAGCATTCACCGCCTTATTCTCTTAACTTGTGTCTGGCAGGTCAGTGGTGTGGCATTTGATTCATATTGGTCAGCACCAAATTCAGATGGCACAGATGAAAATGTTGTCTACCGTTTCGGTTCTGTTGGTCAGGTACATGTTCAAAATAAAAAGCTCATATTATTGGGTTTATTCCATCAAGATTAAACGTCTTTGTGTTCCTGTTGAGAATATAATAAAATAATAAAATTGTGCTTTCTAATGGCTTAAGCTTTTAGATGAGATGGTCACACACTTCAACATAGTGTAGACAGAGGTCCCGGGATCAAATCTCACTGCCAGTCTAGGGTTGGAACTAGCCCTTCGGGCGTGGGTTCGTAGCTTTGGTCCGAACCATATATTTATATTAAATTTTTTGTCAAATATGTACAAATTATTAATTTAGAACCCAATAACTTTAAAGAATTAGAACCCCGAACCCACAACCTTCAAATCCTGGCTCCGCGACCCATTATCAAAAAAGAATTTCCACGTGTTTGGCCCATGAAAAAAAGAGCCAGGCCCACACGTGAGGGGCGTGTTGAGAATATGATTAAATAATAAAGGTGTGCTCTCTCTAACAACGTACACTTCTAGATGAGATGGTCACACACTTCAACAGTTCCAATTTTTTTTCCTCGCGTTGCTCATAATATGATTTTCAAAGGCTATGATTTGTTTCGATGTTTTTGACTTGATGTTTATTTATAGGACACACAATTGCTCTTATGGGATCTGGAAATGGATGAAATTGTAGTACCAATGCGCCGTCCTCATGGTGGATCACCGACTTTCAGCACCGGGAGTCAATCATCTCATTGGGATAGGGCTTGCCCTGTTGGTACGCTGCAACCTGCTCCAAGCACACGAGATATTCCGAAGTTATCGCCACTGGTCACTCATCGTGTTCACACCGAACCACTCTCTGGCGTGATGTTTACTCATGAATCAGTCCTTACTATCTGCCGTGAGGGGCATATAAAGGTTTGGGTGAGACCGGAGTTTGGTGAAACCCAAACTAACAACTCGGAGTCGTTACTAAGTCCAACTTTGAAGGAGAAGCCAACAATATCAGGAAAGATTGTTAGTTCCAAGTTACAAGCAATGACCTAATAGTTATCACCTTTTTTTGTGTGTGTTTTGGGGAGGGGGTTGCAAACGGCGGATTTTCTAATTGCGGCTCCTTTTAAAAATGTCAGTAGCCATTTATTGACCAACTAATTGTATAGCGAACAATGAAGATGCTGCCGGGAGCAACACAAGGTTAGTAGAGTGTCCGAGCATCTTGTAAGTATGATAGGCAAAAATAATTTGAGGTTGGTTTCTTGAGATATGTAATTCCTAGTTCCCAACCTCTCCCCTCCCTTTGGCTTTTTCCTTTACTCTTCAGCCAATTTTGCTAAGAAACTGTTGGTTGACAATTGACTTATATTGGATTACCTCATCGTACCAACATTATGCTGGCGATCTATTTATATAGAGCTTTTTGTCATCGATTTTTTCTATTGCCTGTTGGTTAGTTTAGGTTGA
The DNA here is from genome assembly GCF_029784015.1 of Lycium ferocissimum. Classification (NCBI taxonomy): domain Eukaryota; kingdom Viridiplantae; phylum Streptophyta; class Magnoliopsida; order Solanales; family Solanaceae; genus Lycium; species Lycium ferocissimum. The sequence goes on from NW_026720753.1 coordinate 114,051, forward strand.
GCCAACTATGATCGGATTCATGTTTCAAAATGTACCGTACTTTCTGTTGATTGTTTAGATTTCCTTTTTTTTTTTCCTTGGCGCAGAACTTTCGTGCAAAGTTTAGCTTTTAGAAAAAGTCGGGTTTGTCATTGTGGTGGTGTCATTTACACTTGGATTGTTGAAATTTAGATTCATTTTTGTGCAGCAGCTTGAAGGGAATGGCCTCCCTGCTGCCTTTTGGATAAGTTTTGGGGAAATATTGGAAGGTGAAAATTTCACCTGGAGTTGGTGTCTGCACTATGATCTATACCTTTTTTGGTTATGGTTAAGTGAAGATTTGAGATTAATTGCTTATATTAACTAATTGTAGCTAAGTGATAATCTTGATTTGTTGGATGCATTAGATGTCAGGGTAAACTTTTGTCTTGTATGTCTTTTGACATGTGCCAAGGATCTTTCGGAAACAACTTATCTAAATCAAAACGCTAAAGGTTCAAATGTAGGAGGTATTTTATGCATTTACCCTTCGTTTATCTATCCTTCATGAAAGCTTTGTGATACACTCTATCCTCCCCCGATTCCCCTATGTGTGGGATTCAAAGAATGACGAATATATACGTATGTTGTTGTCTTTTGACATGTCATTGTTCATAAAAGGCAATGTCAAAACGCATATTATCTGTTTACGTAGTCACAAACTAAAGGTTCAAATGTACGTGCCCTTGAAGTATTCGATTCGATTTTATGCATTTACCCTTCGTTTATCTATCCTTCATGAGCGTGCTCTTATTGATGGTTCTCCAACTTGGCTATGACCGTTAGCCATGTAGACAAACAAAAGATCGTAAGTTACCCCTAAATAATCAAATTGGTTCATGGACATACCCCTATGTAGCATGGACAATTTAATCAAGTCAATACCCCTATTATGTAGCTTCCACAATATAAGCCATATCAGACTTAATTTTTCATGGCGGAAAATTGTTAGTGGGAGAAACACATTTGAGACAAAAGATAATGGTGAGAACTTTAATTGACCGATGGGTAGACGGAAAATAAATATAAGACAAATAGCATATGCGAGGGATATATCTGAACATTTTTCCCTTGATTAAATGGTCTGTCCTCAACTATTAACGGAAAACTTGGAAAGCGCAAAGAGTCTAATGAAGGGTAAATATATAAAATTGATGGTTATTTATCGTTTTGTTTAACACTCAAAGTATGGCAACAAATACACATTACAATATTTAACTCCATGGATTGGTCCTCCCCCCGAAAAAGGAAAAAGAAAAATGAATTGCATCAAAAAGGTTACAAAGTATTTGCTCCCTCCATTACATAGTTTGACTTGACACAAAGGGCGTAAAAATACAAAATCTATAAGCTTACAGCTTTTCTTGACTTGTTGGAAACTCCATCGTTTTCAGTCACTGGGTACTTTTGAGGGGCTTGCTTTCGGGTTATTCTGATTCATGAAGCAGAGGACAAGGGTGGTTGTCGCGACCAGTGGCGGAGCTATCTTGTCTAATTGACATGCCTTCGTTGGAAAGTTACACTGTTTAGATAGGTAATTCTCTCTCTTTTTTTTTTTTTTAAATTTACTAATATACACTTTAAATCCCCTTAAATTCTTCGTGTGGTTACATTCTGACTCCCCTTGAAAAATATTCTGTCTCCGCCCCTAGTCATGACTCTCCCTTTCTTAATCTTCAGCAGCTTCACTGACCTTAATTTCCAAGAATCGCTCAACTGGCTGACGGCAAATAGGACACCGGTTTGTCTGGAACCTCAAAACTTTTGCACATCCGCTGCACATGCACTGGATTAAGATGCACACTTAGTTTTAATAGCTATAAATAGTGTTGCATCACAATTACTTAAACAAGAAAAACAAAGCAACAGGCATTCCATATATGGCCTCTTCATTCAATAGATTCAATAAGACAAGACAAAGAAACTGATGCACACTAATGAAGTGTTTCGCCAAGCTTTTAGGAAAAACAAATAAGCGTTTTTGAATAGTAAAAATCCTTTTTTCATAAGCCATAAAAATAACTTTTTCCCCGAAGCACTTCTGGAACCTTGCCTAAGCACAAATTGATGCTCTAATATTGACAAAAGTGCTTTTCAAATTGGCTAGCCAACCACACATTGCTACTCTCCAAAAGTACTTTCTCGAAAAGCACTCCTCACAGAAAGCACTTTCAAACTAAGCAGATTTTAGAAGCTCGGCCAAACAGGCTATAAATTGTCAGTTGTGCACGCTATAGTTTCATACGAAGCTGTAAATCCCTAGTCTTGCAGCTAAGGCGAAAAAAAAAACATAGGTGTAACAAGGGGAAAAGAAGATAAGGTGGGATTTTAGGGGCTGGGAGGAATGGTTTTTGACAACAAGTTGCAAATGCAGCTGCAGAACTATAAGATAGGTCACATTATAAACATTATACTGTTTCGAAGAAGAGTACTTCTAAGATTCGACAACATAAAAGCGTTAAGAACATTTAAAGCCATACCATGTGTCGACATGGAAGTACAGTTGTGTCCCGAGGTTCAGAAAGGCATACAACACACTCTTTCCCGTTATCATTTCCATCAAAGTCCTTATCAACTGAATTTCCAATGCCATAAATCTCTTGCAATTCATACCTCATGCAATTGACCCACAGGATTTGCTTCACCACCCTAATTCTGAATTCGCCTTTGTCCTTTTCGAAAACTGCTATAGTAATCTGGGAATTTGTGGACACAGACACCGCATTTCCATCCTCTGATCCGCTTTGCGAGTCTTGGAATGCCTCCGCCTTTACCGCAACCTGATATACATCTGCATCAACGTCTTTTGGCAATTCTGCCTCTTCAAAAATGGAAAGATCAAGGCCAGTTCCAGACGATTGTCTAAATTTCTGAGATAAGCCTTTTTGAAATTTAATGGTTATTGGTGGAAGTAAACTTTTCTTTGTAGGAGTCAGGCAACAATCTTCACCTTCTTTTGCAAAGAAAATGACTGTCATGCTGCAATTGTTAGAAAATCAAAAAGTGCTTTTACTATCTCAGAGTTGATATTCATCGTGTAGCCGGTGCAAGAAGAGGTGGAGTCAGGATTGATTTTTGGGTTCTGAATAGATATAATTTTTAGCACAAATAAAAGGTTTAAACTAAAGTTACTCGGTTCTGTCGAACCATAGCTGTAATATTGGCTCCGCACCTGAGTGCAGGATTCTTGAAGAGTCCATAACATATGACAAAAGGGGCAAATGAGTATAGAACAAGTGAATTGACATGTTGACCACACTTAAATGCATGTCAAGAAAAAGGAATCCATCGTATTAAAACTCCATGAGCTAATAGTAGGAGACATGGAAAAAAAAACAGTTTCCAAAATTCAATATAACCAAATACCGCCAGGAAAGCATTCCTCATCATGTTAAACCCGCGAAATCTCTATTTTATGATCAAGCTAGCTAGATCTTTTTATTACATTTAAGTTTTGGAAAAGGTATAAATATGAATAGATTTTCCTGCTGCTTCAGTATATTGACATTATATGCAACTTCACATAAATTTAACAAGCATGAACGGCTATGGTGGAGTAGTAACTCCTTCATCCATAACCAGAGGCTTGTTAGGTATGGAGTCACTTTTGTCAGTGTAGATAGGTGGGAGGGTCCATTTAGCCTATAAACCCATTAAAATTTTTTCTTTTAAAAGATGAGGGACAATTGACACATAACAACCGCCCCCGCTTGAGAACCAACGACTTCATTGGTCACTGCTGGGTCCAATGGGTCACAACTGGCACCCCTCTTCCGTCCAAGCCACCACTCTGGTCACAGCCCATGCGTGGACCGAAGGCTCTGATACAAATGTTATACACTAAACAGGAGAGCCCCAACCCGGCCAAAAGACTAATCTGATAGGTGGGAGAATCCATTTAGCCAGGGGCGGACCCATTAGCAAATTTTTTCTTTGCTCCCATTGAATCGACACGGTATAGATAAATTGTACATGTAAAATATAAAGGAAACATATATAAATAGTTAATAAAGCACCCCCAAACTCAAAATCCTGGGTCCGCCACTGCATTTAGCCTATAAACCTATTAACATTTCTTTCTTTTAACTGACGTGGGACAATTGATATATAACACAATATAGATACAGAACATTAGAAGGAGACAAAACAAAAGGCAGAGAAAACCGAAGAAATTCGTATTTTTACCTTCCAGGTACAGTGGCATCGAAATCGAAAGCGACCAGGTACTTTCCAGGGTTATTCTCATCAGGTTCTATCCTTAAACTCTCCTTCTTCAAATTAACATCATTACGTACTGTCACTGCTTTTTGATGCTCTACATACGGTGCATGCTGAGGTACCACAGGTCCACATGGATACCTCCCATTACCCCAATTTGCATAAGTGGGGTCCGTCGGTTGGTCGTACGGCAACGGCATTACCGGTGGCGGCGGTGGATAATAACTGGGGTACTGATAATACGGTGTCGTATTATAATTTGGCTGATAAGGATATTGTGACGTGGCGGTGAAAACGTAGGTGTTACCGATGATCTCCGGTTGGGTCCTACGGAAGGTGTTATATCTTCTCCGTCCATGCACATGACCACTGCTTCCGGTATTACCCATTTAATTTTTTTTGCCCTTTTACCCAAAAGTAGAAATGTAAATCAAAATTTATCTCTGATCATCGCATTGAAAGATTGATTATTTACCAAATGACGATTATGGGTAAAAGGGATTGGTTTTATGTCAATGGCGAATTCAGAAAAGATATGTTATATGTGTGTATATTAATTGTATAGTAGAAGAATGGATTAATTGAATGGAACAGGAATCTTAATTGTATTTGTATGTATGAGCGGTTGGCTTACAATTTTTCTTCGTTAAATGTTTTCTTCGTTTCATTAAGTGCATGCTTGGAAGATAATAAGTGTTTGTTTTAAATTTTAAGGCTTAGATTAAATCAAACATATCATAATTTGATAAGTTGACATTCATCCAATCATGCGAGAAAATGTAATGGGGAGGAGTCAGATCTTGGTGATGAACAAAGTGATAATGATATTGAATTGTAGCTTTGGTAACTCCGCGATAACTTGAGATACATAACTTATTTTATAAGAGCCCGTTTGGCTTAGCTTATAAGCCATTTTTTGCTTAAAATAAGTCCAAAGAAATAAGTTGGGGTAGCCCAACTTATTTTTTTTTTTGACTTATTTTTGTTTTAGAATATATTATAATTAGCCTTTTTTAAAGCCTAAGCCAAACAGGCCCTAAAACTACACAGCAGAAACGTTACATAGTATATAATTAATATGTTGATTTATATCCCATGCTACTTCAGTTGGAAATGTGCATGTTTTCATATAGTGAATATGTCTGTATATATTTGTACCCAAACAAAATAGTTATAATTGAGTCATTTACTCCCCATCCAGCGTGATTGATCTCCTCTTCTTAACATTTATAAATTCGCAAGCTGAAGTATCATTGCTATAATTCTGAATGCGTGACACATTAGGATTTAGGAGAGAGTCGATCAGAGTAATTAAGCCAAACACTTCCTATCAGTGGGCATTATTATCTTGTATCTTTTTGTTAGTCCTTTCCATTTGTGATGTTTTGAACACATTCCTAGAGTTAATTATGCTTTAGTACAAGGTAGTGCTGAGGATTGTAGAACTGGTTTTGCGAGTCTTGTGTTGGTTCTCTATTGAACATTTGTTTTTAGTATCTTTGGTTTGTGATTTTAGAATATATTATGTGTCTTGTGATGAATATTTGGTTATTAATACTCATAATCATAGTACAAAGAAGACTCACCTTGATTTTCGTCATAAAAATTTAAAAAACCTCTCTAATTAAAGAATTATAAGACTTCTCATCTAAACATGCACATATATACAAATATAATTTGGGGTCAGTTTAATCAATGTTGGGGAGTTGTCTCATAATATTCATATTACTAGTAGCGAAAGATATCTTCTGTGTATATGTCCTCTAGAGAATGAAAAGGGTAAAACATAGCTATGCTTTCTTTATAACAGAAATAATGAAAATAGAACAAAATAAAATTACAGGAGGCAGTGATTTGCATCATAAACGGAATTGGCAGGATGTTATATATTAATATGTCAAAAGCCACATTTATTTATCACCAAATGGTGGAATACATTGGATACATTAACCATACAGCTCCAATTTTCTTGGGGCTACCTAGCAGATCTAGTTAAATATTAGATGCGAGTAATTTCAAACCCCCCCCCCCCCCCCCCTCAAGTTACTACGGGAGTTTGTACGACAAAGTCCAACACATTAACAAAAAGACGAACTCGATCACATCTAAAATCTTCTGTCACTGGAGAACCATTCAACACGTTTGGAATATTAGTTAATCTTGGATTTTCCTTTTGGATTGTTTCCCTAGCAAGTTTAGCTGGTACCCCAAGAAGTTCTGGCCATTTGTCCTTTGTCACTCCTACAATGTACATATAATAAGAAAGACAGACATATAATAAGAAAGACAGAGATTAATTATGATAAAAAGAATTAGAAAGCATATGCATAATTATATACAAACACCATAAAAAAAGATGAGTTACGTTATTGGTCCTTGTAGAAAAGTTTAACTTCTATTGCCAACTTCTAAATTCATCAATATTTGACTTAGTTCCAACAACATTAGTACATTAGATGTAGTTATTCAAATAACATAGAAGTACTATATCAATTAGTAATTGGTTATCGATGGATTAGAACAAACAAAATATTTATTAGACTGCAGTACTGCACTAACAGTAATGGTATTATATACAATGGATATATTATAATGTTGAAATATGAAGAATGGGACCAAACCTGGGCAACCAGACTGAGACACATCAAGTTGAAAGACATCAATTTCCAAATCTTGAGCAGTGAGAGGCTGAAAGACTGTTCATAGAATTGATTAAATAATTTCTTTTATTTTTCTTAAATTTTTTTATAGAAATAAATGTGAATAAAATGTATAAAAATAAATGTCGGAATCAATGAAATAGGAAAATACGGGCAAACGTACGTGATGCAAGAAGCAAAAAAGCAACCACGAGAGTTAACTTCTCCATAGTTTTTGGCTAGTTTTTTCTAATTGCTTTGAAGAATTGAAATTAACAAACCAAGATGTGATGATTGTGTTAGATTCATTTGGCTATAGAGGGCTATTTATAGGAGAGTTGTTGCCTCAAATACATGCATGAAAACCACCTATTTTTCTCATGAGCAGCCATAGTAGATTAATTTAATGTTGAAGATAAGCCTGATGAGTTGTCCATCACACACTATTAATTTTTTATGTTAAGTTTTCTGTCAATTTTTGTTCTTACAGTACGTATATTAAATATTGTTATGAAATTGATTGTTTTATGATTTCCATGTAGATCTGTGAAAAGCAACACCTTGGAAGCGGAGTCAGTAATTTGGCGATGGGTGTGCAAATTTTATTTTCATTTGTATTAAGAGTGTGCAAAATTAAATATATACTCATAATAACTGCTCCCTCCGTATCAAAATATTTGTCGTCCTTACAAAAAACACTTGTCTCAAAATATTTGTCGTTTTGTTTAATCAAGACAAAATTAAGTAACTTTTTTCCATTTTATCCTTGTATTAATTTGCAACATTTAAGAGCTTCTCACCATTAATGGAGTAGATATTTATTGAGGAGAGATCATATGAAATATGTTAAGAGGGTAAAATTGTCAAAATGTTATCCTTATAAATGCTTTCTTAAGGGGCGTGTAAATGAAAAATACGATAAATATTTTGAGACGGAGGGAATATCATTTAACCAATATACATCGCGTAATTTTCCGGTGAAGGATGTGCACCGAAACACCCTTCACCAGACCTACCCGCTTTATTGAGCATTTTCATTCACTGAAGCAACTTGAACAAAATCAAAGTAAAAGAAAGAAATTCTTTATTTCTTTGATCAACTACATCCCCACCTTTTTTTCCTCCAACATTTCTTCTTAGGAGGAATGCCTGCCTCCGTATTGTTGACTCTAGGTTTTCAATCAAGGTGGATGCGCGAACAAGCACACGCTTGTCGAGCGGACTAAATAAGAAATTTAGTACATAAACGGCTATAAACTCAAGCGTATATTGACTAAAGGCATTTAACAATTCTGAATCTTCCCCCAAATACTTTTTCCATGGAGACAAACCCCTCCGGCGGAAACGTTCCCTTTGTTACTATAGACTGAACTCGCTGTGAACCTTTTCGATTATTAGTAGCGGCTCGTGAAGTAGTCCTCTTTCTTTACAAAAAAAGGATACATGTCCCTTTCCAACCAGTCAAGTGGCTTTCCGCTCCTCTCTCTTTGTTTCGTGGCTCCGCCCATGCTTGCAAGTAAATGATTCCACGTGGATGATACTAATTTGTTAGTCGATGTTAAGACGTGATTACATGACTACGCCTTTCTCCCATTTTGGGCCTTGAAATCATTACACGTGTTCCGTTAACAAATAAATGCTTCAGATTTATTTAATTAACTCAATTTTTTAATTTTGATTAATAGTTGACTCTCTTTCCCCCTCTCCTCTTCATAGCCAAACAAGAATCCTTCCATTTCCTCCCAAATCTCTCAAATAGGAGAGGACGACAAAAATTTGAATGCGCTGTGGTTATGAAATTTCTACCTATAGTTTTCCATTGTTAAATCTCAATCAAAGCAAAACATTAAAAAAAAAAAAAAATCTCAATCAAATTGCAACTTATACTTATTATGTTCTCTTTCAATCTATTAATTGAAGAGCTTAATTTAAGATAATATATAACTTTAACTTGAACTTGTTATTCCACGAAATGTTTTTGTTAGTCCTTTCCATTTATGATGCTTTGGACACATTATGCTCTTGTACAAGTTGCTCTTGGAGATTGTAGAATTTCTGGTTTCTCGAATTAGAGAGACTTCTCATCTACACATTCACATAATTTGGGGCCATGACTATTTTTGGGAGATTTCATAATAATATTTGTATTACTAACAGCCAAAAATATCCTCGGTGTGTGTGTATATATATATATATATATATTTTTTTTTCCTTTCCAAACCACCATTGGTGGTGATTGGGCATTGCCTAATCTATGTATTGATTGTAACAAAAAACACATAGTTGGTGTGTTGGCTTTTTGTCCAACCACCTTGAGAAATAAGAAGGATGAACAATTCATCCTTTGTACAAAAAGGTCCCCGTGAAAGGATGAACAATTCATCCTCGGTGTATATGTCCTCTAGATCGAGAATGAAAAGGTACGTAAAATAATTATGCTTTAATCCAAATAAACAGAGCGATGAAAGTAGATTAAAACAAAATAAAATGATGCAGTGATGCATCTTAAAGGGGAAGGGGCAGAATGATATAAATATTACTATTAAAAGCCGCACTTATTCATCACCAAATAGTATATATTACAATATTACATGCATGGAGCATCAACCATACGACTCCAATTTATTTTCTTGGGGCTAATATACATACTTAAACACTCTATACGAGTAATTTTTTTACCTTAACCAACCCTAGGAATTTGTACAACAACGCCCAACACATTCACAAAAAGACGAACTCGGTTACATCTTAAATCTTTTGTCACAGGAGAACCATTCAGTACATTTGGAACATTGGTTAGTCTTCGATTTTCTTTCTGAATTATTCCCCTAGCCAACTTTGCTGGTACTCCAAGAAGTTCTGGCCATGCATCTTTCTTCACCCCTATGATTTATACATATAAGATGAAACCAATAAGAAACATTATGCACAAACAATTAGGTAATAATACTATATAGGTATTAAAAAGCAGGAGATGAAGAGTTTTAAAAACCAAACCTGGGCAACTCGACTGAGCCGTGAGAGGTTGAATAAAGACTGTTCATAGAATAATTTACATTAATTAGTTTTGTTTGAATAAGTAGAAAAAAAAATGTGAAAAACATACTACTAAAAAGACCCGAATTTCCAATGGGCATCCCGTCAGAACATCGTTAGAATATGGGATTTCTAGCTGAAAGTCCGTCGCAAAAGTTTTCGATGAGTCGATTTCAGTTTTGACGGGTCCCATCGGAAATTCGCCTTTTTTGAAAGTGAAGGTATAAAAATAAATGTGGGAATTAATGAGAGGAATAAGGGCTAACTTGATGAAAGAAGCAAAAAAGCAAACACGAGAGTTAACTTCTCCATAGTATTTTATCTAAATTTCTTGTTTTGAATAGTTAAATTCATTTGGTTTTATGTGGATATTTATAGGAGAGTTAGTGACTTACATGAAATGCCTGTTTCTCTAAGCAACCATAGCACAATAATATAATGTTGAAGATAAGTTTGATGAATGGCCGACTATAGGCTGTTAATTAATTTCTTTTACTTAGCTTGTTGACTTTTTGTATAAATTTATGTTCTTGTAGTACTGCTTCACTAAAAAATTGTATGATCGTTAAATGTTTTACAATATTCCTTGTAGATCGATTTAGAAGGAAAAAAAACACGGTATAAGCAAATGATCCATATAAATGATATAACTTCAAGATGAAGGTTTAATCATGTAAGTTTGTTTATATTAAATTTAGCGTTTGCTAAGAGTGTAATGTTATCTCTTTAAAACGTGTATATCAGTGGAAATTGTAGAAAGCCTCTAGTGTTATAGAATTCCAAATTTAAATAGCGAATTCTGGTAGGTTTGTTTTGTGTGATGATTTAGCTAAGGCGTTTCAAGCAAATGTTCATCGAATAACACTAGAAATTATAGTATAAACTTCTTTTTTTTGAGTGATTTTTTTTTTTTTTTGTTCAAACTATAGAGGACAGAAGGAGCACTATGTGTGGGGGAATATTTGGAAAAAGACATATGGCACATTTTTCTAATTGGTTTTCAAGTTTGAACTTTGATTATCAACCTAAAAGTCCAAAAACCAAAATACAAAAACAAAAGAAGTGGCCCTAATCGTGCAAATTAATTCTAGTAGTACAATTTTTCTTTCTCAACACATTATATAGTACAAGTTTGGTTAAATTTAAGCATCGTTTCAATTTCGTATATCGGACCCATATTAACATTTTAAATAATATCTGCATACGAATAACTAGTTAGCAAGTGGATAAGCTAAGATGTACTGAGTCATAGGTAATTAAGTAATTGTGATATTTTCATACATATCAAGTACTATAACATTAACTAGTTAGCAAGTGGAAAAGCTAAGATGTACTGAGTCATAGGTAATTAAGTAATTGTGATATTTTCATAATTTCCAATTATGTTTTGAGTTGATTTTGTATGTTGTTATGTATTTCCTCATTTCCTTTTACTTGTTCAATTTGTAATTGGCAGTCCCCTTAATAATGCGCTAATTATATATTTATTTCATTAAGTTACCCTTATTAAATATGATAAATTGCTAATTTTGCATACCGTTACATTTAGAGTTCCACCAGCTTCCATTATGATGTTTTGAACACATTCCTAAAGTTATGCTCTACTTACATAAATAACTATCTTTTAATACTTGCTTTCAATCCGTAGTGTTATAGCCCGTATATTGTACGTTTGGAAATTCCAAGGTCGTCGTGGAAAGTTAAGGGCGAGACCATTTTCAGAAATTATTTTAATGGACGAGTTGTTATAAATATTATTTATGACTATTATTAGTATGGAAATATTGGGAAAGGTTAAGGGCAAAAAGGGAAATTTGCAAATGGCATCATGGTAATTTTGCGGAAAGGCTAAGGGTAAAATGGGAATTTATGATGTTCTAGAAAAATTCATGGAATGGCCATGTTGGCCGAAAATGTAGCATATGTAGGTGTATGCTCACATTTTTTTTATGAGGGCTAAAGTGTACATAGGAAGACAATTAAGTCTTCTTTGTTATTTCAAGAAATTTCTAGAAAAATGAAATGAAAATGATGACAAAAATTAAGTCATCTTTGCCATGGAAAATAAGAAAATTCTAGAAATAAAGAAAGGGGGAAAAGAAAAGAAAAATCTAGAGAGGGGGCATGTGCCCCTCACATGCATGCAATATGTATATATATAAGAGAAGGGTGGTCATATTTTAACAAGGAGAGAAAGAAAGCAAGAAAGAAAGAAAGAAAGAAGAAAAAAAAAATGGAGGGGCCATTCGGCCATGCCTTGGCCGAATTGGTGCCATGAGGGAGAGAGCAAGAAAAATATTTTTCTCCTAGTTTTCCTATCAATTTGAGGATCCTCTACAACATGGTGCAAGTGTTGAAGCAAGTAGAAGGATGTTTGGTGTCATGCACCAACCCTACACCAAGTGAGAAGTTGAAGGAAAAAGGTGAGATTTAATCTCTTTTTATATGTTATGAAGGGTTTATTTATGTTCTAGTATGTAGAAATGGTTAGAATTCATGAGAATATGGAAGTTTGCGTGGTGTTTATATGTGTGTATGAAGCCGTGTGTGTGTAATGTTGTGTAGACAAAATAAGTTGAATTTTATGTAGTATTTTAGTTGTGGATATTGTGGATTTTATATTGGAAGTGAAGGTTGAATGAATTGGGTTGAAATTGGAAATATGGAATATGGCCGTATGGTTGTTGCATGATGTAGAAGCCAATGAATTAATTGTTCTTAGTATTGGTTGTTGTTGTAATGTATAGAAATAGATGAAAAATTCATGAAAACTTGTTGGTAGTTGTTGTGGCCGAAAATGATGGAAGGTTGACAAGTTATGGTGAATTAATTCTAGTTAATATTTTAGTTGTTGTGTTGCGGAATCCATGATGAAAAATGAAGGTTTGATGGCTTAAAATGAAGTTGTAGTCGTTATCGGAATATTAGAATAGTTAATGTGATATTGGCTTGAATTCTTACATTGCATGGAAAATGTTGTTAATGTAAATTGATATTATTGGATATTCTAGTTGTCGTCGTTATGAATTATGTGATGAAGGGGAAGGTTGTTGTTGAAGTTAGTATACATGAATGATGATGAAATGTATAGTTGTTGTGAATTGGAAGGTTTCGGGTAAAGTAATATGTTAATTGAGTTGTTAGAAGATTATATGAATTGCATTGAGTTGAATTGAAGTGAATTGAATTGAATTGAATTGAATATAAAAGTGTTCTTTGGGATAACGGCTAGTAATGTTGTTGGATTGGCGAGTTGAATTCTCGGGTTTGTTGATGTTGGTTTGGGCGAGCCATATTCTCGGGACGGTGTATTTTCAGGGGAGATGCTGCCGAAATTTCGGCAGAATATAAGTGAATTTATTTGAAAAGTTGAGACAAGTGAATAACAATGGATTAAATGATTGTGTGAATTCTTTGGTATGTAGATTGACAAGTTTGGACAAATGAGCATAACTAGTTGGTCGCAAAGCACGGTATGTAAGGCTTACCCTTTCTTTCTTTCTTTTGGCATGTCTTAGAGCCAAGTAAGGTGTGATATTGATATGTATATTCGGGTTATTCTATTCTCGTGATTCCGAATCTGTTTAGGAGTCGTATGTTCCCCTAATTTAAGTATCTAATAATTACGACAGACGAATTCTGATTTAAGCATTCTGGTATACGTATCCTGATATAAACATTTTGGTCTAAGCATCCGGATATAGATATTCTGATGTAAATATTTTGACACAAGCGTTCTGACATGAGAAATTCGATACAAGAAATTTGGAATAGGTATTCTGAGTTGAGTATTCTGATATAAGTATGAGTATTCCTAACCTTGATATCAATATTCCGACATAAGTGTTTCGATATAAGTATTCTGATATAAATATTCTGATATAAGTATTCTGTTATAAATAATCCATTATGAACGTCTGATTATTTCATCGGGTCTTGGTTTATGTGCATTTAGTTTCTCACTACTCTGTTCGTGCATATGTTACGATTTCCTTCGCCGAGTCCGGGCGGTTTATTTCGTGCGCATTATGACATATTCGGCGGTATGATGTGTTACGGTTTTCGAGACCTCGCCATAGGGCCGGTTACCGTCTATGGTGTTATGATGTGATATGGCTTCGACATATTCGATGATATGATGTGTATGATGTTACGATGTGTTCGGAGTTTGTACGGAGATTTGAAATCTTACGGAGTATGATGTGTTGTGGCACCGGTCTGGGGGTGACCACGTTCGAGCCCATGCATGATTTTTATTTGCATTCCGTACATTTGCATTCTCGCGTGGTTTGATCCGTCACTTCGTATTTGTTTTTTACTTCCGCATATCGTACATATGTTCCGTACATCCGGATCCGGTTATGATTTCGTCTCGCTATACTTTCGTACATTTGATTCGATCATGATTACATTTCGTATTTCTGCCTTTCATACTCGGTACATATTCCCACCGACCCCCTTTCTTCGGGGGGCTGCGTTTCATGCCACGCGGTGCACACCCGATGATCGAGAAGACTTTGCTAGGAGGAGTTTCGACGAGATTGGCGAGCTCCATTTCCCTCGGAGTGTCGCCGAGTCGAGCATACCGAGTTGTGATTTACGATTTGTGTTAGAGACTTTGCGAGACGAGTCGTGAGTCCGAGATCCGTGTCTCGAGCGGCCCTGTTTGCTATGGTGGCACGAACGGCCTATATGTTTGTACGTATGTATGTTCGGGCGATGTACATCCCTTTGCCTACGGATTTGATCGATATGTTTGTTATGTTTGATACGCGCCGCCTAAGACGATGTACGTTATCGGTTCCTTTGAAAGTCTTTCGTACGCTCCATGTGATTTGATGCGGAAATTTGAAAGGAATATGTATGAAATTGGAGTCTGAGGGTTCGCTCGGCTCCGTATGTGGGGCCGGGTGCCCATCACACCCTGATCAAGATTAGGGTGTGACACGTAGCTACCTTTTTGCTATTTACAATTCGTAGCTACATTTAGGCATTTTTGTTGTATTTGACTGTATTTCAGAGTATTTGAATACCTTTGTACAGTTGTATCCAACCTTATCTGATGTCACATGTATTTGGCTAAATTTGAATATATGCAACCTTAATTTCTCTGAATACATGTGTATTTAAAATGATGCATTTAAGTGTATTTAAATACATGACGGGGGGGGGGGGGGGGGGTTGTGTATTTAATGTGTTTATATATTAATGTATCCTTTTTTTGTGGGTGTAGTTGAATGTATTCGACTGTATTTGAATGTATTTCAACAAAATTTCAGATGCAAAATTTCAAATACACTGTATGTACTCGAAAAATTGTATACAAACATATATATAGATATTCAAACACATACAGTCAAGTACATCTAGTTTGCACCCAAAATACAATAAGCAAAATTTCAAATACACTGTATTTACTCGAAAAATTGTATACAAACATATGTACATAGATCATTCAACCAACACATACAGTCAAATACATCTAGTTTCCCCCCAAAATACAATCAGCCAACGACTGTAATTAACTGTATTTCAACAAAATTTCAAATGCACTCAGATCTAAGACACAACAAGGAGAAGAAGCCATGAATTCCGGTATCCGTTAGATCTGAGAAGCGTAATGGCAGTGGAGGAGGTAGTGGAGTTTCTCAGATCTGGTGGTGGCGTTGTGGAGGAAGAAGAGGTGGAGGGGGAGATGCGGCCACCATTGAAGCAACAGTACGTAAGAAAGCTAACTTGGCCGGAGATCTGGTATTTGGCCGCAGAGACGGAGGAGACAGAAAGATGGCGATGGACGAGGGAGAAGAGAGAGGGAAAAAGGAGAGAGGCACCATAGAGAGGGAAAGGTATTTGGCCGGAGAGGAACGGAGAGAGAGGTGATGGAGAAGAAAGGAATGAGGGAGAAATACAAGCCATAAACCTAATGTATTTTGGTATAGCTATGAAAGGTAATTTGCAAAATCACTGTAGCTACTAAATATAAATAAATTAAAAAGCAGTTATTATCAATAATTACTTCTTGGAGATATCTATGCCAAGTAATTATTCCTTGAATATTTGATTGTAGCGTCTTTAATTTGTGATTGATAATGTTAGTGGATATTATGTGCATCGTAATGAATATTTGGTTCAAGATTATGAGAATGCTCTTGGGTCCAAAGAAGACTTTGTCCTACAACCTAAATAGAAATCGAGCATTCAGTGGATTGCTTTTATAAATAAACTTGCAACACTAATTTTGCCGAACTACTTTCTATATGATCTCAAACTTTAAACATGTTTTAACTATACTAGTATAATACCTGCGCGATGCGCTGAAAGTGTTAGAGAAAAAAATATTATCTTATTTGCTTGACCATATTAATTATTTTATCAATTGTGAAATTTAAACTATTTGATCCACGAAGATTGAGACGCATCTGTCTAAACACTGCCTTAATAAACTTGTAAATAAGAATTTCGCTGGTGCAATCTTCTCAGCAGGAGCAAAAACAGAAATTTCAAATGTCTTTCAACTTAGAACTCCCATAAATTAGAGAGAAAATGACAAATAAAGTATGGAGTAGTTATGAGATTATAATTAGTTCAGAAATATGATCACATATCAGTACAGATAGCAACAAACACCCAATAAAAGGAAAACAATAGCTCGGCTTACAACAACAACAACAACATACCCAGTGAATCCCATAACGTGGGGTCTGGGGAGGGTAGAGTGTACGCAGACCTTACCCCCACCTTAGGTAGGAAGGCTGTTTCCGAAAGACCCTCGGCTCAAGAAAAAGCATAGGAAAGGTCAGATACGGGCAAACAAATCAAAGCAATTATGAAAATGAAAACAATGAAAGTAAATAAGCCATTATAAACCAACAGATACTCACATAAATCAGGAGACAAGAAACTATAGAGCAATATAACTACTCGTAAGAAAGGATAAACGCGACTACCTACTAGTCTTCTACCCTAATATGAGTCCTCTATACCCTCCTATCTAAGGTCATGTCCTCGTGTAAGGGAAATGCGCCATGTCCTGTCTAATCACCTCCCCCAATTTTTCTTCGGCCTACCTCTACCTCTTCTGAAACTGTCGCTAGTCAGCCTCTCGCACCTCCGCACGGGGCATTTGCATCTCTCCGCATCACATGCCCAAACCATCTCAGCCTCGCTTCCCGCATCTTGTCTTCCACTGAGGCTACTCCAACCTTGTCTCGGATGACTTCATTCCTAATCCTATCGCTCCTAGTGTGGGCACATATCCATCGCAGCATTCTCATTTCCGCCACTTTCATCTTCGAACATGAGATTTCTTGGTGGCCAACACTCCGCCCCATACAACATAGTTGGTCTAACCACCACTTTGTAGAACTTGCCTTTACGTTTTGGTGGCACCTTCTTGTCACACAACACTCCGCAGGCAAGCCTCCATTTCATCCACCCCCGCACCAATACGGTGTGTGACGTCATCATCAATCTCCCCATTTCCTTGTATAATAGACCCAAGATACTTGAAACTATATTTCTTCTGTATGACCTGGGTGCCAAGCTTCACTTCCACATCAACCTCATGCACTATATCACTGAACTTGCACTCCAAGTACTCTGTCTTGGTCCTACTCAACTTGAACCCTTTAGACTCCAGAGTTTGTCTCCAAACCTCCAGCTTAGCGTTAACCCCGCTGCGAGCCTAATTACTATGTCATCCGCAAATAACATACACCATGGCACCTCATTTTGAATTTGCCGTGTCAATCCATCCATCACCAAGGAAAATAAAAATGGTTATCTTTGTAAAATGAGTTAAGCCCATCCATATAAGGTGCCAGCTGCTTTA
This sequence comes from Lycium ferocissimum, assembly GCF_029784015.1. Lineage (NCBI taxonomy): Eukaryota > Viridiplantae > Streptophyta > Magnoliopsida > Solanales > Solanaceae > Lycium > Lycium ferocissimum. Next base: position 131,793 of record NW_026720753.1, read on the forward strand.
TGTGATTCACCAGTCTGGTGTCACAACCCTTCTTGTTCATCACCCTTCCTGTTCATCTTTTGTAACCGCACAAAGAGCTCTCCCACCAAAACTTCTACCAAGAACATGAATAAGAAATGCGCCAATAAATTTTAAATAAAACAAAATATCACAATTGCACAATTTACACACCTCTACATAGGGGAACAATTCTCTACTTCCTGGAAGTTTTATTCTGTATACCATCACAATCTAACACATTCACTACTTCAATTTCTAAATAAATACATATACTGTCATTATTTCAAATCAGGTTTACCATAAATAATGAATGTTCTTCCCAACATGAAATATCGCCTCAAGAAAGCAAAAAAGAGTTTTACACTCTATTGCGTCGACACATTTCAATTGCACGAAACAAAAGGAAAATCGCTATACAAATAACACTAAAGGAAGTAGAATGGAATGGAAGTATTACATCACGGTGGACCGATGTAGAAATCTCCGACTGTAAGTAATCAACAAAGGCATTGAGATTGGAGAGAGGTGGAGTTTCAACTGGGGGTGACTTTCATTCAGCATAGCCAGTAGACCACCGGCTGGTGCTCCTTTGGTAGCCACTTAGCTTGCACTTCCATAACTCCACCTCTGAGTCACCAACTCTGCCTCATATATTAGCGAATTTAAAAACTAATTGTTGGCAAAGAGATTACAATCAAGTTACCCATTTCTCGCTTACTTCACCTAAAAAGGATACAAAGGCTTACTACCGCACATTTTACTCCTAAAGCTTCTGGTTAATGTTCAACTATTTGATTAGCGAGCTCTCTGCAATACACAAAGGAAGCAGTTGTAATTTAAATATCAAAGAGCTTCTACAAAATAAAACCCGATAATCATCAGGAGGGACCATAAAACTCACCACAGAGAAGGTATCTGCCTTGCCACGGCGTGCGCTTGGTATTCCAACAAAGTTTCATCCATGTGACAATTTTCTTCACCAACTTGCAGAACACAACTTTTGCTAATAGTCAGTGTAAACTGGTAGGAACAATGTATTGCTAAAGAGGCATCCACACGTAGATGTTGTTCTTCATCACATACGACGGACAAAAAAATATTTTTATAGTAATTATTTATAATTCAAAGCTGCAGCCAAGCACACGACACCAAAAAAAAAGGATTCTCAATGAAACTATAATCTCGGCTTTTGTAATGAGGCATTATAAGAATCGGGCTTGGTCTATCTTTGTTTTCAAGTAAGATGACATTTTTCTTACCACTGAATATCCAATGAATTGGAAACAGGGGAGATTAAACACTTTCTCCGGTGTATACACAGACGAAGTAGAAATATTATATAAAGTAACTTAAGTAATAACTACTTACTCCTTAAAATCTGCAAATATAATAACTTGTTCAGCTAATTTCATCAAATTAGCCTAGAAAGACTTATAAAGTTCACTATGAAATATGCATTTCTTCACTGTTTGTGCTGTTGAAATTGACGAAGGGAGGGATATAAGTCAGTGCTAATTGGTCATTAGTCTTTTCAGTTTCAATTACCACTAATCACGGAACAGGACATTCGTTATTTCATTCAAAATTATCCACAAACATATTCAAGCCAATGCGTCACTCATGATGCCAATGTCACTCCACGCGCACCAGTTGCTAACCGATCATCCAATTAAGGAGAAAGAACAATGCATATCCGGCTAACCGAACGATTCTAAATAACATATAGCATTAGTTCTATTCAATATTGCGTAAAAAGAAGGCCAAAATTGTTCGGATGAACATGAAAGGAGAATATAGGTATTTGATCGGTGTCTTGATTCGCTTAAAATGGTCCTTTTGTGAAACACAAGTGCCATTGGTGGAGAAAGTTGAATCCCAAACTAAAACAGTAAAATGAAGGTGTTCAATATTCGGTAGATGCCGAAAGCGAAGGGAAACGGATGGTCATTAATGCTTAATTGCCATCAAACAAACAACAATGGTCCTCTTGGATTTTGTTCATAAAATCTATTCAATCAGGAAATGCACCAGCTAAGACAAAGGCAGAGAGGATCTAGCTCCTCAAGATATACTTCGAATTTAGATGGATTCGCACCAAAACACACCTGTCTAGGCCTATTGTGATTTCTTTAAGCCAAAAGCCACTCTTTCTAATTGAAAGAATAAAGTTTGATGGTACGGCAGAGGTTATTTTCCACAAAAATGTTTCCAGAAAGAAGTCATTATGGTGTTGTGCCTCATTTTTCTTTGCAACTATCTTAATTTTGAACCTCACAACACTTGGGTCTATCAGCATTCTTGGACATTATTATCAATCATTTATAATCAGGAATCTCATTAAGACGCTATCCAATTTGCTAATTATTAGTATTAATCTTTAATATACATTTTTTTCACAGAAAATAATTTCCATAGAAAATAACTCCCATCATGCCAAATGCACTTAAAATACATCCAGAAAAAGCTAGAACCAAACCCATGAATCATAAATCACAGGCAACAAATTACAAACAAAGGCAGACTTGTACTTGTGAAGTCGCTTGAGGTAAACAATGGCTTCATCAAGCATTGAAGCCTTGTCGGTACCGTCCTTTAAATCCATTAGAAAATAATTAACTCACCCGGAGCACAATTTGAGCTCATCACATTCTCTTATTTTCTCATGTCGTTGACATCGTCACTTAGAAAACACCTCTTGTTTCTCGACTGGACAACTGATACATTCACTACTTCAATCTGACACATTCACTACTTCAATGAGTATAGACTGAAAAAGTCTATATGATTAGCATAATCCATCAAAATTGAAATAGAAAAACCTAAAGGTTACCTTTGTTTACACCAATTTTGAAGGCCACAAAATTCATGGCAAGAAATGTAAAATAATTTTCCTTCATTTCTATTGAGAAGCAGCTACTGAGTTACCAGTTTCTCCATTTCATCTGGCTTTCTTTCCTGAAAACAAACCATGCGAAATTCCTTTCAGAACTGGATAGAAACGGATACGAAATAGACTAAAAAGATCAAAATATTACACATAATATACTGACTGCTTGAGTTCAGACTTGCTAAAATACTCCAGATAGACTATTTTCTTCCTCTTGTCTGCCAAAGGAAGTAATTTGAGACGCATTAGTCAATCCACTCGGCAGGCTGGTTTTTCCTATTGAGAAGACAAAAGCTTAATGAGAACAAAGATGTATATACAGATACAAAAACTTCTGTTTGCCAGAAAATATAAAACTTGCATAATATCACTTTGAAAAGAGAAAATAGAAAACTTGCAAAGTCTCCTGAGCCGTTTGTTTTTATAGTTACTGTTTATGGCATACACATCACTGCATTAAGTAACACCTTTGGACATATTTCTGACATTTAAGAGCCTCGATAGCTGCAAATGTACAGGTCAAACCTATAAAAAATTTACACTTAAAACGATCTTCGTAACATCCATTGAGTAGTTCAGTACATGGCTTCACTACAGAGAAATAAAACATCCAATTAATTAAGCTCTTCAACATATTACTCTTAAACCAAGCCAGCAGAAAACTACTGTCAAGCAAACTTTGAGCACAAGACTGGCATATCTTAAGATGGTGCGCGCAGCCTTTTAAAAAGCACATGCAAATTGAGGACAAAGTTATAGGACCCCAGACAACACACTTCAAGACATTAACCTCCAAGTGGAAATCACCTTACCAAATTCGTCAAGTGGTGTATTATAATAGTATATGGTTGTAATATACGGAAACCAGAAGTTCTACCGAAGTTCGTCCTACCATGGTGCTGAAAATGAATCAATCAAATATTTACTATTGCTATCGCTTGCAATTAGTTGTAGCAAAACACAAAAGGAACCAAAGTATTAGTATCAAAAAAGAAGAATACAAAGAAAACTGACCATATAATAATAGTTTTGGAATGTGGGACCAGTTGTAAACACAAACTGATGGAAGTTGAGAATAAAAATAAATGTAATAGAATTCTATAGTTTCAACCCATACTAAGAAGACAACCAGGTCAGTAATCAAATTCGAAATGAAATATGTTGTGAAAAAACTAAAATCAATTACCATCAATTTAAGTACTATCATCAATTTAAGTACTAAGGATTTTTTAGGTGAAGAAATCACACAGAACTATACTAATTTTCTATACACAATAAAAAGAGTACAAAGCAAAAACACCTGATCGGTGGCAACCGGCGAGAAAGGACAACGGAGACGTGTATGGAAGTAATTGAATTTTGAAGTTCAACTTCAAAATTCAGCCGAGAGATGCAGTGAAGGAATAGCGAAGTTTCCTGTCGATGAAGGAAACTAAAAAATTCTCTGGTATTTCTCCAACTAACATTCGTACCCGCACGTTGCGCGGATAATTATAAAAATAAAAAATAGCAAGAAAATATTACTTGAATAATACGGTAGTCACAAAGAAGCATGATAAAAATCCAGTTTTATTATATTCATTGCCTCATTATATATTTTGGAATTCTTTTGTCTTCATAATATTTACGTACATAATCCACACATTGTATGTTTCAAAGAAAGAGAAAATCAAGATAGCATAAATAATATAATATTTAGTTAAAGCTTCAGGCCTGGTAAAGCAAGTTTATGGGCTTTACCATTCTTAGATAAATGAAGAAATTAAAAAGTCAACAGCTAATTCGAGTGTGCTACGTATTAGCCTTGAAGAACGCATTCAATTTCATCAATTGAATTTTAGTATTGACACTATAATTTGATATTCCATAGGATAAGTTAAAAACACTATCACATTTGGTGTTTCATCTATAGCCAGAGAGGACAGGATGTTAACAAGGGTCATTCCTTCTGTATTGGACAGATATTAGTACAATCAATAATTCGTTATCTGGAGCTCATTGATATGGAGAAACTCGTTCTTGTTTTCGTAGCAGCAAGATTCTGCTAAAAAAAGGAAGCAGTAAACATCACTGAATGCTATATAGGATGCATTGTTGTTCTTTAATGAAACAAACTTTCATACAAATAAGTGGAATCAACATCTATGAATAGACATTGATTCGGAGGAAAAAATTGAAAAAGATAGTACTGCTCCATATCTCAAGGAAACAATCTTTCTGGTGTAAAATGATACTTGAACGTAAGACATTTCTGACGATATTCCTACAACAATCTTTTTCAGTACAAAAGCTGAAGAAGACTATTTCAGAAGTGATAATTATTTTCATAATCATCTGAAATAGGAAATACAATAAAGTACACAAAATCCTTGGTTCATTTGACCTAAAAGTGTAATCAATCATTCATTTGGCTGAAGAAAATTCAAAGGTTGTACTTTCTCAAAACCTGTCACATCACAATACCAACACGAAGAACCACAATGTAAAACTTGTCCATAACTAAAAGAGCTAATAAACATTGTAAAACAAATGTTTAACGAATAAAAAAACCTGACTGAAATAAAGTGTGCATTTGGTTACTACAGTATCCTATAAGTGAAGAACTCATGTTTTCTTTTCCTTCTTAATCACTTTCTGAACTTTATTGTTGGATAATTTCGCATTCAAGTCATCATCACTTTCTTGCATGGAGGATTTGCCTATGGATTTGCTTCTCTTGGCAGATTAAACCCTTTTCCAAGTTCAAATACAACTCTATTTGAAGAGGCAGAATAGGCCATCTTCAAAACAGAATGTCATCCTGAGGATGGAGAGAACTTTGTAGAGCTCTTTCCTTTCATATTTATTTATTAAAGACGATAAGGAGGTAATGGCTAATTTTTTAGCATAATCTAAATAAGTAATCTGTTCTTCAAACATGTACACTCCCAACTCCTTTTTCAATTAATTAATTTCATGAAAATTACCTGAAAAACCTTCTCTCCACCAAAGCTTTGTCCATCATGAAACTGTGGATCCTGTTACGCAGCTAAACACCATAAATTAAACAATAATCTTAAGAAGATGGTTTATATTTAAATTTGGTCGTTAATCTATAATGATCTCTCTTGAATTAATGCTCAGTATATTTTGTCCTCCCAAAAACAGTTTGAGGCCGGTGGCAACATAGTAAGCTAAAAATACTGATATGCGAAAACAAAAAAGAAGCGCTGGAAACGAAAGTGAACACATCATCTAGTAAAATGTTCCTACAAAAAGTAACAACATTCCCATGTCAGATATTTTTGAACGACTCTTACTTTCCTTTAAGATTCAAAGATTATGAGAAAAAACAGCATGAAGGCTGGAAAAAAGAGAAGAATGACGAAGGTAGACAAAAAAATTAATACTGTCTCCTGATTAATACAGGAATTTGAAAAAGTAATATTATATCCTGTTACCTCTTAATCTTGTAAGATCATCTCAATGGAAAACGGTATGTCAGGTTTTCATTTATCCCACAATCGCACTACTCGAACTTGCAAATTCCATTGTATGGAATTTGTCTGGTATAGTGAACAATTGAAGGCAATTTTGTAAAAAAGGGGAATCGAAAACGACTGTAAAGAAGAAACAAAGAACAGGAGGGGAACATATATGAGTAAGAGAAGGTGGATCAGTTAGTTCTCCCACGTGTGGGAAGACTGTGGACATTTGAATTTCGTTTCCGCTCCTTGCAATTGTTTTTTAACCCCCCAAGGTTTTCGTTTTTATTTTTTATTTTTTGCTTTTTTATCTGCTCCTTGCAATTGTTTTTTTAAGCCCCCAAGGTTTTTGTTTTTATTTGCCGAGAAAACTGTTGTTGCATTTATTTTACGTCTTTTTTTTTTTTTTTTTTTTTTTTACCAATTTTGCTAACAGTTTTGCTCCTTATTAATTTGATAACTGTTTGCCACTTGCAGTTTTTTATTTTTTTTAAGTTGGAATTTTTCTGACGATGACACTTGTCATCATATTCTTGCTTTGTCTATATATATATATATATATATATATATATATATATATATATATATATATATAATAGGGAAGTCCTCCCTTTAATTTTTTTTTTTTTTTTTTTAAAAAAAAAAAACTTCTCTAATTGTAGAATTACAGACACTTTTCGTCTACACGCATACATTTAAATTTGGGGTCGATCAGTTCGATCTATTTTTGCGAGTTGTATCAAAAATCAAAATATATTCTTATTAACAGATAAAAGATATCCTCTGTACGTGTGTAGTATATGTCCTCTAGAGAATAAAAAGTACTAAAAAACAAATATGCTTTAATTCAAAAATAATAGAACGATTAAAATAAAATGATGCAGTGATACATCTTAGAAAGGAAAGGCAAGATCATATAATATAAACAGCCACTTATTTATCGTGTCAAATAGTTGATTACAAGCATGGAGCATTAACCATTCGGCTCCAATTTATTTTCTTGGGGCTATAGACGTATACACTCGATGCGAATAAATTTTTTCCCTTAACCAACTCGGGGAATTTGTACAACAAAATCCAACACATTAACAAAAAGACGAACTCGATCACATCTAAAATCTTGTGTTACTGGAGAACCGTTTTGTACACTTGGAACATTAGTTAGTCTTGAATTTTCCTTCTGAATTATTTCCCTAGCCAACTTTGCTGGTACCCCAAGAAGTTCCGGCCATGTATCTTTTCTCACTCCTATAATTTGTTATATATATATGAAACAAAATAAAAAACATTACACTCAAACAATTAGGTAATGATATATAGGAATAAATTAAGAAGCAAGAGATGAAGAGTTTTTAAAACCAAACCTGGGCAACCGGACTGAGCCGTGAGAGGTTCAAAGACTGTCCATATAAAATAATTTACATTAATTTTGTCTGAATAAATAGAAATAAATGTTAAAAAAATACTATTAAAAATACGTGAATTTCTGACGAACATTTCAGTCGGAAACCCGTCTGAAATATGTAATTTTCGACAGGAATCCATAAGAAGACGTTTCTGACAAGTCAATTTCCGTCAAAAAATCGAGTTTTTTTTTTTAATAGTGAAAGTATAAAAATAAATGTGGGAATTAACGAGAGGGAAATAAGGGCTAACGTACGTGATGCAAGAAGCAAGAAAGCAACCACGAGAGTTAACTTCTCCATAGTCTTTTATCTAAACTTCTTCGCTTTGATGCGTTAGATTCATTTGGTTAAATGGGGATATTTATAGGCAGTTAGTGCCTCAATCACATGAGCTACTTGTTCATCTAAGCAAATCATATTTTCCACTAATTTAATGTTGAAGATAAGCTTGATGAGTTGCCGACTATGTTATTAATTTTTTTTATTTGTTGATATTTTGCATCCGTTGACGTTCACTAAAATTTTTTTTAGAAGTTGAATGTTCTACAAAATTAATTCCAGGTAGACTTATTTAAAAAAAAAAAAAAAAACCTATAAGCAAATGATCCATATGGATAATACTAATGTCACTATTAAAGAGGGTGAATTTCTGACTAACGTTCACATCGGAACATCATTAGAAATAGGAAATTTTCAACGGACGAAGCTTTTATAATTGCAATTCACATTTTTTAATAGTGCGTCAAGATTAAGGCTTAATTATGAATGGTTGGTTATACTAATTTTAGTATTTGCAATGAGTCATTCTTTAGAAATGTGTGTCAGTAGAAACTGTAAAGAGTTCATAGTGTTCTGGATTCCCAAATCATTACATAGTGAATTGATTTAAAGGGAATACATTAGATATTGATTATTCATATAGAGGGCTTCAACTAGTTTTTGATCGAGAATACTTATCGTTATAGTTGTTGCGGAATGTTTTACAAAATCATTTATCTTGTTTATATTAATTTTCAACCTATAAAATGTTTATCAAGTCAATAAATTAATTATACATTTGATGGTAACCCAAAATAGCACGGGCTCGGAGAGAACTCATTCCCCCCATGCTATAAGTGTCATAAGATATGAATTTTTCCAAGTAATAATTGCAAATTATATATATATACACCAAATTGTGGTATGTTAGATTCGTTTAGGCTCAGTATAACAATTTTAGGTAGTTAGTGACGCATCACTTATCCGGGATACTTGTTATCTAATCAATCATTGTACATTTTATTTTTAAAAGAATAAGCTTAACGAGTTGACTACGTCCCATTTTTTGTTTCCACCCGATTTTTGGTATTCGTTTTGAGCCGCGCTATTAGTTTGAATATGTGCTGTTGTGTAAGGCCTAAGAAAAATTCGTACGTAATTTTCTTTTCATTGCTAGAACTCGAAGCCGAGGCCTCTGATTAAGAGTAAAGTAAGTTTTGTCCAACCCACCACAATTCTTGGCGATATAATCGACTATGAGCTGAATTAATATATGATGGGTCATTAATCCATCCAAATGTTTGAATTGGGTGAAGATGTGCTAAACTAATGAGTCATGAGTCACCTGTCATACTCTTTCCACGTTTCAATTCTTATTTTATTCTATAAATTATTTTATTATAAAACAAAACCAATAAGACTTTTTTTATTTTGACTATATATAACATATCAAATAAATAATTTGGACTACATATTTAGACCAAATCAAACCAACTTTTAGACGAGCTAAATTCGACGGGACAAAATTGGTAATTTACAAGTCTTTGAAAAGTGTTAGAAAATTGGCGTGAACTTTCTTCACTATGATCCCCCCTCTCTCCTCCCCTGCCAAACCTATTGAAATATTCGATGCCAAAGAGATTTAATAACGCAATTGGAAACTTTTTGTAGTTATCGTTGACATTTAAAGTCCAGTACGGTACACAAAAGGAAAGGAAAAAAAATGGAAAGAAAAGCTCTCGGATAATGTTTCAGAGGACAAGAATATATTTTTAGTTAAATTCATTTCGGGGTCTGACTAATAGCATTGAAACTTCTGATTTTGAGAATAAAACACTTTCAATTAAAGGCCATTTCATTAGACTCTAACTCAAAATCTCTGATTAAGATGGAAAAATATTTATCACTCTACGACAAGTTTTGGTGGTTAGAGGAAGAAAATATGAGAGTAATAAAAGGATCGAGCATGAGATGAGGGAATATTTGGAAAAACTTCCTGATTGGTTTTAAAAATTGTTTGAACTTTGGTCATCAACTTAAAAGTCCAATGACCAAAATATAAAAATAACGTAGTGGCCTTAATCGTGCAAACATTTTAGTGCAAGTTTTCTTTTTCAATAAATAGTACAAGTTTTTAGTTTTCTGCTGATACGCAACTTCTACTTTTTGTTTATTTTAATTAAATAATGACCATTTCTCGGTTTTCTGCATCTCATGGTCAACAATATATCATTAATAGCATATGCCTATTTTTCTGCCTGTTTCATAGGATTTGGCTCCCTTCCGGTACATGATGTCTTCATTTTGTCAAATAGACCTTTATAATTTTGACAAATAATCTAATGGATCAGATTTGTTCAATTAACCAAAAAGAGTTTAACCATGGTAAACGATTAGCTCTTCCCAAACCCTTCTCTAAACGATTTTTATCTCCCAAATCTTTACAAAAAACACAGTAAGCAAACTCGAACTTCGTCAATTCAAGTTTATATCCTCGGTAGCATGTTTCGTGTGATGAGGAAAACTTTTCAATTTTTTCTCTCGAAAAAATTGTTTTTATATCTATATATGTGGTTTTTTTTTGGTTCCGAAGAAATTCTTTCTCCATTTCATTTTTGTGTTCGAGTGTTTAAGATCTGTAAATTAAAATATTCTCCTTTCAATTTCAATGTAAAACCAAGTCAAGGAGGTGAACACAAGGAACATGGAAAATATGACATGGAAGAGAAGGATGAAAGGTGTTCTTCCAGCAAGTGAAAAACAAGAAACGTAGCAGCTAAGAATCTAAAAAAAATATAGGACGAAATGTTAGACAAAGTTGAAGAAGAAGATTTATTAACCGCTGCTAAAGATTTGAAATATTAGGATGAATGATGATGATTTTTCTTAAAAGTTTGAGAGAAAAAGAAGGAATTCATCTATGAAACTGAGGAGAGAGAGAAGGAAATCGTAGTTAAATTCTTTTGATTAATTGAATAAATCCGATCCATTAGATCTTTAAAAGGACACGTGTCAAAATTGTCAGGATCTGATTGAGGAAATGGAGAGGTCTTGTACAGTAGGGGAGCCATATCCTTCTTATTGAGTTCAAGAATTTTATTGAGTATTGTGATGCTTCACGGACTAGACTAGAACGATTTTGATGCAAAAGGGCAAAATGATAGCTTATGCTTTGAGGCAATTAAAAGTGCATGAAAAGAAATATCCCACACATAACTTGAAATTGACTGTGATATTTGCTTTGAAAATTTGAAGACACTATCTCTAATAGAGCTCTTAAGACATAAAGAAAACTTAGCGCTTAAGACATCAATACCAATCAGTATGTTTGTGTTGTTGGAAATTATCCTATTAGTGACCTAATATAAATTTAATAATTTAGTTTCAATAATTAAATTAACTACAATAATATTTATTGAGTATTATGATGGTGTACTCAACCCACTCTTGGCTTCACTTCTACTCTTTATATTTCAGGATGAGTTGCGGCATCTAGAGCCGTCAGTATAGGCTCGGCGGCATCGGGCTTGCCCAACTCGTAATTTGATTTGTTGGGCTACAATTTTTAGAGGCCATTTAAGAATGAGGCCTTTTAGCCCGACCCAAATAACCCCATCGGCCCGCGAGGCTTGAGCAAGGCAGGGCTGGGTCAGCTTGTAGTCCAATAAAAAATATTTAATTAAAAATAGATAAATAAAAATGAAGTAGAGTGCTAAGAATCACAAGAAGAGGAAGCTCGAAGTCTATATAACCCATCATATACTCAATACTTATGAAAATGTCCGCGCTTCGCGTAATGTGATGCTCATTTCATAAAATTTATTTATTATTTTAAAAGTCAATCATACTTTTACTATCATAGTTCTTTAAAGAATTCTTCATATCTTAGAAAATATAATGCATATTGCTAATTATTTTAATTTTCACGCATCTCCTAAATGTACGTAAATATATTTCACAGGAAAAAGAGATCAATAATCAAATATGTGTTCAACGAAATTTAAATATATTAGCTTTATGAAGTGTCACATGCAATAATATTAAAATTCGGTATGGCATGAGAAGGTGAAAAAGTCGTAGGTATTCGGATGAGTTGAAAACACTAAAATTGTGGACGGTAGCGATTTATCGAGCTCTCTTTTCACCCATATATTGAGTGTTTCCAAATGCTGAATGATGCACTCTTCAAGTTCAATACCATCCTTCCTTTTAGATATTGTAACAGTACAATACAAGAAAAATAAATAAATAAATAAATAAATAAATAAATAAATAAATAAATAAATAAAGTAACAATATGCATTATTTTTTTGGTTAACCATTTGGTATTCAGTAAAAAAGAAAAAAAAAATACAAAACAGATAAATCTGCAGCTTCTGGTCGTTCCTCTCTTCTTCACATTTATTTTAATTTTCCCTTTTTATTTTCATAGTGAACAAATTAATTGTTAACATAAATTCTTATTGACATCACTATAACGTAGACATGTTATTACATCACAAAACTCTTTTTTTCTTTTTTACTTTGATTTTCTTTAATTCCTTGAAAATGCTAAAAGTTGCAAGCACGATTTTATTCTAGGAATCAAATGACCATGTCTATATAATATTTGTATGAGCAGGATATGTACAAAATTTAAAACGACCTTGATCAGCATGAAGTTTCATGCACTTACAATTTCGAAATTATTCATTTTGCAACTGAAGTATAAAAAGTAAACTATTTTAGCGAGAAACAAACTTTGATAAGGAAGAAAAGATTTTTTTGTCCGAGCGTCAATGTGTTATTGCCTCGTCTTTTTTGGCATCCAACAACATGCAAAGTATTAGCTAAAGTATAAAATTATGGAATTGTGATGCGACAAAAAGATGGCTAAATAATATGTCCAAGATATAATCTGAATCTCCAATGACAAATAAAAATAAAATATTCCCAAAAAATTAAAACGAACCTAGAGATAACTATTAGTTGGAGCTTCTTCGGTGAAATCAACTCATCCCAATCCTGCAATTTCTTATGCAAGGTTATGCAATATCCCACAAGAAAATGAAACAAAAAGACAATAAAAATGAAAAAGAGCAAATAAAAGAAGAAAGAGCTTCACTATGATATATATAGGCATGAAACCTAAAACACAAAGCTTGTTTTGAAGTGAAATTTGGGCGTGTGGGTGATGCCAATATTTAAAGGCCGCTGAATATGTGGCTGTTAAGCTGCTGCTAACTAATGTACGCAAGTTAGAGTTGAAGGCATAATTGGGATTAAATAAAAAAGAATGCGATACATAAAAATTGGAAAAATAAATGAGTAATTACTCACAAGTCACAAGGAAGATAAAGGTAAAATTACATTTATTGGATTGTTATGATGTATTAAGTGCTTTTTAATTTGAAAGGGGATTATTGATCAAATTTAAATGAAAATCAGTCATGGCCTAAGCAGACTAAATGATGTATCATCAAATGCTAGATATGATTATATGGTAAGCAGGTGTATATATACTGGTGCTCAAGGTTTGGTAAAGAACCCTTCAAGTTCTTCGATTAGGTTATGGCCATTTATTTTAAATTTTCAACACCCCTACATGCATAATTTAATATTATAACTGAAGACTCTATTCAGCGTATTTTGAGTTTTTCAAATTAGGGAAGGCAAATGGGCAAGGTATATAGGCTGCATTAGTATTTCCTTTGGTGGATATATAGACTTTATTGCCTATTACTATTAAAATTGAGGTGTAATTAATAAAATTAAATAGTGATTTTTAGATTTTAGATATATAGCACATTAATTTTGAAATGACGAAAAATTAAAAAAAAATAAAAGTAAAATAAACAGTTTTCTAGGCCATAGAGAAAAATTCACACTATTATTATTATTATTATTATTATTATTATTATTATTATTATTATTATTATTATTATTATTATTATTATTATTATTATTATTATTTTGTAAGAACATATTGTTTGCTACCAAAATTATTTTGAGCATTTTTTAAATTAAATGTTATAACCTATAAACAATATTGCTAATTATTTTAGTAATCACGCATCTCATAAATATAGGTAATTATATTTCAAAAGAAAAAGGAAGAAGGTATTATTAACCAAATCTACGTCCAATGGAATTTTAATACGTCAGCTTTCATAATCTGAATTCCCAACACAATGGATACACAAATTTATTTGAATAACCAGTCCACAGAAGAAAAAGACAGAAAATAACGGTGTCCCAAAAACTGTAATGAAAATGAAAACCTCAAATACTTGTCTTTGGAAATGAAATGATTACCTGAAATAGTTACTTGTACCACCAAATGATGTGGTGCGAGGAAGCTGCTCCTCTTTTAGCAATAATCATTGGTAGGGAGTGCCTTCCTAGAACGGACCATATGTGGCGCAAATCCAGATCATTCGGACTCCAATAAGGATATCGGACTGTGGATGAAAAAAAAAATACTTGTATTTAGAGGTAGGTTCAATCCGACAGTGAATAAAAGTGAGCTGAACCGAGTTTTTGACATAAATAAAAGGAGCAAATACAATAATGGCAAAATCCTGAATTTTCATCCTCAGCAGAACCAATTTAAGGATCATCAAATTCAATAAAATATTAAACACCCCATGCAAAAATCACAAAATCAAAAAAGAACTTTGCTTGAATCTTGATGACCCAAAAGATGAACTTTTTAGGATAATGAGATTTTCGCAGACATGAAAGATTCGATTTATATTTATTCACATGGTAAAGTGTTTATCTTGCACATTGGGGATTGAAGGGGACGGAGCCATCTGATCAAAGCTTTGGTCTCTCGGAGTTCCTAGCAAGAATGAGACTATTATATATGGCATATTTTTGTTTTTACGTCCAAGCTTGTAACCTTTCATAGTGAATTTGGACTCTCAATAACCGATTTTTTGTCATTTAATAATGAATTTTGGATGTTTTTAAAGAATTATTGAATGAAAAGAATGAGTGAAAAATGACCAAAAAAAATGAGAAAAAAGATAAAAGGAAAAGTTCATGAGTCACCATAGATAGTACATGAGAGGTATATCAAACACGTTCTCCTTCTGATTTTGTATCACATAACCATGTCCACGTCTTTATATTATATATAGATATATATATATATATATATAGATATAGTTTATGGTTATAAAATACGTAATAATAATTTCTAAGTTCTAACCAACTTTACAATCATATCGTTACTTGAGGCCAAACTTGAATTATAAACCATCAAACTTGTACTAATAAAACAAAACAATGAGAGCACCATATGCAACTAAAATTGTTGAAACCAATAATCCAATACCAAAATTCTATAAGTAATGGACATTACTAACATCAGAAAGTATATATTGAATAATTCGTCCTTAAACGGATTATTCGGATAATTTAATTTTAATTTGAGACTTGGATAGCAATACCATGTAATATTGTCTTGTAAATATTTATGTTAGCATCTTTATATTAGAATTTAAATTTTAAAAATTATAAAAAATATTTAAAAAAGAAAAGCTAGCTATTTTAAGGCCCATCAAAATGATGGGCAAGCCTTTTGATACAGCTGGTTCTTCCAACCCTCGTCAAACTTCAAAGCTTTGGTGATATAGGACTGACGGATTGGACCGACCCGTATTGACATCTCTAGTGGCATCTGGCAAATAGACATGGCTTTCCCAAAATATTTGATGAGACACCATTTCATAATCATGTTAGCATCCCTGATTATCGTAGGGACTTAGGCCTCATTTGTTTTCCATTTTGTTTGGTATGCCCTAAGATTAAACTTCAAAGCTTTCTTTGTCATAAGAATGATTAAGATGGACCGAACCCGTGATTGACATCTCTAGTAATGTATTCATTAAATATAATAAATATACAATTGTAAATAAAAAATAACTAAATATCAAAAAATAAATACAATAAAATAAAATATTATTTGATGAGAAACACCCCATGTTTGATTAATAGTAATGTAGATGATTTGTAGTCGTGGTGGGTGGTGAGTGGATAATAATGGGTGGGGACTTGTTTTGGGTAAGTGATTATTAGGGTGAATTTTTTTGTAATGCTCCTTTCTAGGATTGAGAAGTAATGGGGTGGTATGGGTAATTGGGAGGTGGGGTGGGGGTGTGGGGTTGGTGGTGGGTGGGCTATTTGGGGGTAGATTATCCCCGAGGGGTGGGGTTGGGGGTGGAGATTGTGGTAAAAAAAAAAAAAAAATCATTGAAGAATACCTTCTTAACTTGATATTAAGACTTGGTTTAAGATCTTAATTTGATTAAGACCTATATCCTACTTTCAAACAATAACGGCATATTGAAGATTTTCCATCACAGGTAACTTCATTTTCGGTCCATTGTCGTTGATGAAAGTGATTATTCGGTCTACCTCATATAGAGAGTTTAGGATTTAAATCAACAAACTCAAATCCCCATATTGTAATCCCCCTCCCCATTTTCCCTTCCCCTACACCCCATGTAATAAAAACAATTTTATTAAAAAAAATAATCCCCGATTGTCATTACTCCATCTGTCCAGAGGCTCCCTAGATAATTAAAACTTGATATATAATTTAATATATCACAATTACTTAATCATTTATGAGTTGGTGCGCCTTAATTTATCCATTTGTCAGTTACTTGTTCATATTGCAATATGTTTAAAGTCAAAATGGGAACTTCCTATGAAATTAAAACGATGCATAAAACCAAGAAATGCTCCATCCTTTAAAATAAAATTACAAAAGTAGAAGATTGCGCATCACCGGACAGCCGAACTTGTACTATAATAATGAAGTGAAAATGAAAGCTTGTACAATAATGTTTGCATGAGGTTATTGAACTTTTAAGTTGATATATTTACAAAGTTCAAACTGATAACCAATCCAAAAGAAACGTGTCTAATGTCGTTTAATTTTAAAATATTTCCCCCACATAAAAAAGAATCGAAAGATTTTTTTTTTTTTTGTAATTTAGGTTATTAAATGTACATTAAGACAAAAGCAAATTAATTTGACTTCAAGATGCTCAGAATATCACGTAATATAGGACAAAAAGAGTTGCTTATCACCTACCACAAGTAATCGTCTTTTTCCAACTACCAATTCCGACTCCAAAAAAGTCACTACTAAAAAATCACTATTTTCCCACTGAATTTTTCACTGAAAGATGTTCAGTGGAATTTTTTCACTGAATGTCGGTGGGAAAAACCTAATTAGTAATAGTGTTTTCACATGGAAATATTAAGAAGTTTAGCATCCATAGACCTGGTTTCAATGGGAGACACCATTTCGTTATCCTCCATGCGTTTTATTTGAATCCTCGATTTCGGAAAATGTGGTGGAAATATCAGGTTTTGTAACACAAATTTTTCGCTGAATATTGGTGGGAAAAACTTTTGTTTCTAGTAGTGAGTAGTTGTAATTTTTTTATTTTTTTTTGGTGACATGGGAAATTAAAACGATGCATAAAACAAGAAATGCTCCATCCTTTAAAATAAAATTACAAAAGTCGAAGATTGCTACATCACCAGACAGCCCTTACTATAATAATGAATTGAAAATGAGCTTGTACAATAATGTTTGCAAAGTAGTTGTAATTTTCTAACTACCGTAGTTGAAAAATTCAATTTTAATTTATTATTTTTTAAAAATATTTATCCGACACCACTTCCGACAACTCTCTCTACCTGGAAAGGTAGGGTAAGGTAGTAGTGCATGGAAATGTTTACACGGCGTTCAATGAGACACTCTACCCTCCTCTCGCGGTGAAAATGTGGTGGAAAAATCAGGTTTTGTAACACAAATTTTCGCTGAATATTGGTGGGAAAAACTTTGTTTCTAGTAGTGAGGGATTCACTAGGTATGTTGTTGTTGTTGTACTTCCGACAACTGCAATCTTAAAGTTTGGCGGCAAATTCCGGGATGAAATATTCCGACTACGGTAGTCGGACAACTTCCAATGCTAAGCTTGCTAAAATCGAGAAGTTTATGATGAAGCACATGCCTCAAAAGTCTGATGATGAGGAAGAGACTGAATCCGATAACAATTAGATTGTAGTTGTTGGTTATTGCTTTTTATTGTGACATTTAGACTTTTTAGACTTGAAGTTTCTCTTGCTTGTTGGTTTGGAATGTTTAAACTATTGATTGTTTGGGATATCTAGAATGTTCGGATGTTTAGACTATTTCTTTATTGTTTGATTGGTTGCTTAAACTGTTATAGTTGTTTGGTTGGATTCTTAGGTTCTATGATGTTGTGTTTGTAAGCAGGTGCAGCTAACAAAACAACAATATGCTCGAAAAAAAAAAAAGAAGCAAATTTCGATTACAGTAGTCAGAAAATTCAAAAAAATAATTTGCAGAAACTTAAGATTTCCGACTATTGTAGTCGGGATTTTCATAATAATATTTTCAGAAATGTAATAGTCGGAATATTAATTAAATAAATAACTAATAATTTAAATATTCCGACTACAGTAGTCGAAATATTAATAAAATATATCTTTGATAATTTAAATATTTTGATTACCGTAGTTGGAATTTATACATACATTAAATTTATTAATGCTCCGATTACTGTTGTCGGGATATTTAAGTTTCTGTGGTCGTTTGTTAGTTTACATCGCCCGATCCAACTACAATAGTCGGAAAATATTTTTCGACTACCTGAAAACGCTAGATAGGTCGTCAGAAATCCTTATATGCCGATTACATTCAGACTACAACGGCTATCGGAAAATCATGATTTTCTACTATTGTATTATATTTCTTACCATCACATTCGCTTTATTGATTTTATAAACATGCATTAACAGGTTCAAAAGCAATATGCAGAAAAAGTTATTTGTGAAACAATCAACTTTAAAATAAAACTCTTAAAAGCGAAATTTACGCTCTGTTTCGCTATGCGTAGGGTTGGAGAAGGACCGAACCGCAAGACATTATCAGACGACCATTACTTTGCATTTCTGCAAGAGTAAAATAAAACTCATAGTGAAAGCAAAAAGAGCAACATCCATTTTTTAACGAAGATAAATATCATGTTTAGTATATATATAACATTCCATAACCATATAATAATAACATCTTAAAAACATTCCAAGACTAGATTACTAAGTGATCGATGTAGCATAATTAAGAAAAACTCATTTAACTATTTTTTCAGTCTTTTCTCATTATTATAACTATTCCTTGATCTTCTTAGTTGTTGCGATTATCATTGTAGCAATTATAGAGTTTATCAAAGATAGATCCGTATCTTTTATAAGAATAAAACATAGTCCTTGAAACAGAACGTATAGCTCAAAATGTATACATAAGCATATATCCATAATCAACTTAAAAGGTGTTTGCAAAACTCAAGTCTAACTGCACGTGCATGCCTTAAACGTTTCCTATAGCAAACACTAACATGTATTAACATTAGCATACCCTCATAATTAAGTCTTAGGGTGTGTTTGGTATGATAGAAAATCTTTTCCTAGAAAATGATTTCTTGAAAAAACAAGTGATTTTCCTCCTTATTTTCTTGTGTTTGGTTGGATGTGGAAAACATTTTTTAGTGTTTGGTTTGACAAAAAATACCAATCCAACCCCTTAACCACATGCACCTCCAGCCCCCCCAACTCACTACCTCTCACCGCCTACCCCCCCCCCCCCTCTCCCCTCTTATTCCAACCTTCCCTTCCCTACTAAATCCCCCCCCCCCCCTTTTGAAAAAGATGCTACATCCACAAAATGGCTATTTTTATAAGATAACCAAATAGGTGCATACCTTTGGAAGTGGCCTTTTTCTAAGACAACGAAAAAAATGACGACTTTGCACTTTGAAAGACAACCCAAAAAAGTGACTATGTTTGTAAACTAGCCATTTTTTAAAAGTGGCACAAAAAATGGTTATTTTTGAAAGTTACTACTTACACAAAGTGCCTAGTTTTACAAAGTTGAGAGATAGGGGGATGGGGGTAGGTGGTGATAGGGGTAGGGAGGGCGTGTAGGGGAGGTTAGGTGGTGGGTAGTATAGTTTGGGTGGTGTAGGGGTGGTGAATGGGGTGGGAAGTGGGGGTTCGGGGGTGGCGGTGTGTGGGAAGGTTTGAGGGATAGGGGTTATCGGTGTTGGGTGGGTGGGGAGGAGACAATGAACTTGCAATGTTACTTGTGGAACTTGCTTTCCCTACTTCTATTAAGGAAGTCATTTTCCTCATTTTCAAGTAACTTGTTTTCTAAAGAAAATGTTTTCCAAGACATTTTAACCAACCAAACATGAAAAAATTGAAAACATTCTGGAATTATTTAATTAATTTCATCCACATGGAATCATTTACTTCGGAGATGTTGTTTTTCATCTACAGTCAAACCTCTTTATAACAACATCGTTGAGTCCAAAATTTTTTGGCTGTTATAGAGAATTGATGTTATACACCTATAACAGCATTTGCCATTTAATAATAGTTGGCTGTTATAGGCAAAAAAGATGCATAAAATCTAATTTTTTTTAATGTTGTAAAAAAATAATAAATTATTTAAATTTTAAATCTCAAAGATATGAATGCTTCACTAACTAAACATTAAAGAAAGTTAATACAATTTCAATAAATTCATAACTGAATGTATAAAGTTTTAAGTTCTAAGGTGCACATTTTAAATCTACAACATTTGAAAATTAAATTCTTTCAAGATTGATGGGAGAAATTTTATTGTAGCTTGTTTTGTAGAATCCAATCTATTGGTGGTGATATAACGCTTGAATTTACTGAGATTTGCATCTAAACATTCAGCAAATGGGTATCCAATTGGTTTCCCTTGAAGGGAATCTAAGAGTTGAACCATTAAATCTTCTAACCCAATCCAACTAACAATAGGTTGAGGTTCTTCGTCAGCACTTTCACTGTCGTCTTCGGCTTTCATATTTCTTGTTCTTCCACTCCAATGACATGGGCAATAACCTCTTCATCATTGAAAGCTTCAATGATAGGAAGTGTTGAATCAAACTCTACATATGTACGTATTCATATGTAATATTCTGTCATAAATATAGTATATTAAGGTATCAAATTCAATATGTGGTCAAAATCTATACTACTTATTATTTTATAAAAATGGTTAATAATTACATTACCAAAAAAAGCAGATAGTTGTTATATGGGGGGTGGTTTTGCAAAGAGCGTACTGTTATAAAGTTGATTGTTGCTGTTATAGGTAAAATGTCATTATAGAGAAGTAAAATATAACATAAATAATCGATTATGAAAAAACTTAGCTGTTATAGAGGGGTGCTGCTATACCCGAATGCCGTTATAGAAAGGTGTGACTGTATATGAAAATCATAGACAATCAATTTCGCAGCAATATTTTAGTCTAATACGTACTGCAAGAAGAATAATTGACACAACTTTAAAAGAAAATTAACGGTGAGGCATATGACAACTCATCAAGCTTATCTTGAACATTAAATTAGTCTATTATTGTTGCACATGAGAAAAACAAGTAGCTCATGCATGCAAATGAGACAAAAACTCTCTTATAAATACCCCTATAAACCAAATGAATCTATAATACATCAGAGCTTGGTGTAATTTGCTTAATTTCAATTCTTCAAAGCAATCAGAAAATTTAGCCAAAGAAAGACTATGGAGAAGTTAGCTCACGTGGTTGCTTTCTTGCTTCTTGCATCACGTTAGCCCTTATTTCCCATATTTGGTTTGTACTTTTTAACATTTATTTCTATTTATTTTAAAAAATACTTATGTAAATTATTCTATGAACAGTCTTTCAACCTTTCACTGCTCGTGATTTGGAAATCGATGTCTTTCTACTTGATGCGTCTCACCCTAGTTGCCCAGGTTCGGTTCCATTCTTGCATATTTCAACATTATATCCATTTTATGTAATACCATTATTGTAGCGTACACTAATAAATATTTCGTTTGTTCTAATACTCCATAAAATTGTATACTTTGTAGTAGTACTTGTAATCCATATCGATAAGCGATTATTCATTGATAAAGTGCTTTCATGTGATTGGAAAAACTACAACTTCAAAAATAGATCGTCTCCTAACATCGTTATTGTTTGGGGTGGAAGTAATGTACTAATGTAGTTCGAACTAAGCCAAATATTGATGAATTTAAAGTTGGCAATAGTACTAGCTAGGCGTGTACGAAAAAAAAAAAAAACCAACAACCACCAAACTGACAATTCAAGTCAAATTGAGAAAAAAAAAAAAACGATTAGTGGTTTGATATTGAAAAAAAAAAAACTCGAACATAATTGGTTTGATTTGATTTTAACTAAAAAAAGTCAAATCGGATCAAACCAACCCGACATTGCATGTAATGCTTTTAAAAAAATATTTTATGCATAAAAAACATTTATTTCAAGCTAGGACTTAGAATTTTTAATGGTCCAATAAGTTTTATAGCCTATAGATGTTAGTAACTCAAATGATGCCCAAATCAAAACCTAATTAAGACTAATGCTAACAAAAGAAATTCAATTTTAACACTAGGAATAACAATATTATTGAATATCTATTCTTAGTTTTGCATTGCTTTAGACAGTGAAAATACATAATTTGATTTAGCTTTTCTTTAATATTTAGTCATGTAATTAATACTTATTAGCCGTATTTATTTTAGCATGATTTAGTACCTTTAGAATTTGATCATTTTCACTATGGCATAGCGATTTCATTATCTTTTTTATTGAATATTTTAGTACAATGTCGTCACTTATCCCACATTTTGTGTTATTTTCTCAAGAAACATTTTAATTAGATAGTTGTATTTTACTAGGACTAAAGAAATATTTGAAGCACAAGTTATATGTTTTATATGAAGATTTAATGGAAAACCCCCGAAAAATCCGAGAAAATCAAAAAACCCGAACAACCTGACTTTTATTGGTTTATAAATTTAAAAACCTAAAACAATTGGTTTGATTTGGTATTTGAAAAACCCGAATCAATCTGGTCCATGTACATCAATTGCGTATAGAACTTATCTTGTTTGATGAAGTATTTATAAATAATTATGCATACGGTTTCTAATTCTCTACTAGAAAATATGAAATTGACTACTTTGTCGGTGATCTGCAGCTAATCCATCGCTAACTCGCTCCTAGCTAATTGATTTTTTTTATAATTCATTGCTAATCCATGTCTAAAACAGATTAGCATGAGATTTTTGCTGTTTATCTACGTGTCTGTGGCTAAGTCCATGTTTTCTAGTAGTGATTCTTTTCATCATAATCTCTCTCTATCTCTTTCTCATTATATATGTAAATTATAGGAGTGGAGAAGTACACATGGCCAGAACTTCTTGGGGTACCAGCTAAGCTTGCTAGGGAAACAATTCAGAAGGAAAACTCAGGACTAACTAATATTCCAAGTGTGTTAAATGGTTCTCCAGTCACAGCAGATTTTAGCTGTGATCGAGTTCGTCTGGTTGTTAATGTGTTGGACTTTGTTGTAAAAACTCCCCAGATTGGTTAATTAAGGGAAAAACTACTCGGATCGAATGTTTGAGTATGTCAACTAGTTAGCCCCAAGAAAATAAATTGGACTCGTATGGTTAATGTCTCCATGTATTTCACCATTTGGTGATAAATAAGTGTGGCTTTTGATATATCATCTTGCCTATTCTGTTTGTGATTGTTAATCACTGCATATTACTATTTTGTTTTGCGATTAAACTATAAACTTAGTTTATGTGAATAGTAGTAAGTTTTGCCTCGAATTTTGATTGTTCAAGAACAATAATTTCCATCCTTCTTCCATAACAACAAGAAAACAAATTTATCATATTTTATCGTTAAATTTAGCGCATGAAAATATTAATTTACGAATTATAAAGCAATTTAGCATATCTTAAATTGAGCCAATTTGGATGGCATATAGTCCAAATTAACTCAAAAAGGACGTTATGGAACTTAGAAAAAAGAGATTTTTTGGATTGATTTGTTTGATATAGTCGTGATAAGAAAAGGAACGAAAAAAATATTATTAATTTAATATGATGATTCCCATTAAATAAATTATAGAAGAACAAAAAAAGAATGAAAGATGATTTTCAATTGGTCAAGTTGGGTGATGATCCTATTTGTTTAACCAAATTACACGCTTGATTATGTAAAAGAATTACGGGAAAGACATAAATGATCATTAATTAGGGTAAAACTATTGACAATCGGATGACTCAAGAAACTTAAAAATCATTTTTTAACCTTTTAATTTCTTTTGTAGCCATTTTAAAACTAATTCCAACATATGTATAAAAACTATATTATTGTTGTATAGAATATGTATCACTATTGTATATAGAAAATGTATCATATGTTTAAAAACTGTATCATTATTTTATAGAATAGTATCCCTACAATATGTGTGTAGAAAATATATCACTGTTGTATAATTTGTGTATAATAAATGTATAACTAACATATACTTTCTAATTATACACATATTATACATATTTTGGGGGGTATTTCTTTAAGGCTAACTTCCTCCACCTCGCTATTTAGCTGTTGCTATCCAAAGGATTTTCGAACAAGAGGTTCGAGTAGATTCTTGAAGGCTATTGTTGTGTAAGTCGGCATAATAGCGATGGAACACAAGAAAACGGCGGCGATCACCGCTAGATCATATTTTCCATGGAAAGTCTTCTCATCCACCCAGTATCGTCAAAGCCATTATTTTCATTTTATGCGTGTAAACGTTCAATTTAAGAAAACAAAAACTAAGAATCTGTAAAGGGTAAAATTTAAAATATGATCTAGAGTGAAAAAGTAAATTGTAGGTGGGTATAATTGGAGAAGCACAAGGAATAAGTGGTTACCGATTCGTAAAAGAAATGGGAAGAAGAAATTGGAGCAGCAACATCTCGGTAGAACTTCAGAAAATGGAGTGAAGAGAACTGGAGAGGAGTCGAATCCAATAAAGTTGGGCTATTTGTGTCAATAGTTTGGGCTGAACGTTTATCTCGGGACATTTAGGTCAAATTTGGGCCAATAAAAAAATTGTGATGGCCACATAGTGTCTTTTCATTCTTTTGCACGGATTGTCCTTCAAACGCTCTAGTCTTCAATTTTTACCCCTCAAATTGGTCTTTAATTTTTGTCCTTCGTCTAAAAAGTGGAGAAAAATACCAGGAGGTTTTGGGTTCGAACCCATTTCGATAAAAATAAAATCTCAAAGCTAAGTTTGGTTAAAGTTAGGCCTTATAAGGCCTAATTTGGTTATGTTGTAGTTCAAGATTAGGTCTTATAAGGCCTAACTTTTGTAGTTCTAAGATATGCCTAAGGCGTTATAAGACCTAACTTAATTATGTAGTAGTTCCAAGTTAGGCCTTATAAGGTATAACCCGTAGTTCTAAGTTATGCCTAAGACAAAGTTATGCCTTAATGCATAAACTTCTATATAGAAACTATGCATTAAGACATACCTTCTATATAGAAACTATGTCTTAATACAATTTTTTTTTTGTTTTACTCTTCTGGGATTGTATAGGCCTAACTTTTGGCCGAATAAGTCTTATTTTGCTAAGAAATTTTGCCTTCCAAATTTTTTAATTTTGATTGAGCCAGGGTTCGAATCCAGGACCTCGAGATAATTTAGGTGAAGGGCAAAAATTAAAGACCACCCCAAATAAGGGAAATTGTACAAATTGCCCGTGTCTTTTTCTAAAAAATTATTTACTTATTAATTAAAGAGTAATTTATCAACATTACCCTTTTGCTTCTTCCCAAAACTTTCTTTGGAAAATACTCTCTCTTTAGTACTATACTCCTAGAAAATATAAAATAGTTTGGGCAATTTGCACGATTTCCCTTATTCGGGGTGGTCTTTAATTTTTGTCCCTCAAAGTGCTAATCTTTAATTTTTTCCCTTCGCCTTAAAATTCCTGGGTTCCGAGTTCGAACCCCACTCAGTCAAAAATTAAAACTCAATTCGCAAGGCAGAGTTTGCCTGCAAAACTCTCCCTTAAGGCGGAGTTTGCCACCTTAAGGGTAGAGTTTGCAAGAAAACTCTACCTTATAAGGCAGAGTTTTCCTTAAGGTAGACTTTGTGGCAAACTACACATTCGGCTCTTGCGAATTTTTTTTTTTCTAATTTTGACCGAACGGGGGTTCGAACTTTAACCGAACCTAAGGGTATTTTTGGTCACTTTTTTAAGTGAAGGGAAAAAATTAAAGACCAACAATTTGAGGGCCAAAAATTAAAGGCCAGTGCCTTTGAAGGACAATCCGCGAAAAAAAAAAAAAATAGTTTAAAAACTCATTAAAGAGAAGGGTAATTTTCAAAAAAATAAAATAATAAATACATCTTTGTATTTTGGAAAATTCATTCATTTTGGACCTTAAAAAAAGTGCCACAAATTTATTTATATTGAAATGGAGGGAGTAAGTACTAAATATAAAGGACGTAGTAGTAATATTTATCGAAGGGAGTATCTAACTAAACACCATTAATAGATAACACTGTTTAAAGTTTTAATTGCTAGTCAAGATTCCACTCTTTTCAGTTGACTAATACTCTCTACCTAGACATCAAAATTAGATGTGCTTTTCAAGGTCCAATAAGGAATATTAAAAGTTTAAAACTAATTTTATTAAAGCAGTTTTTTCATCGTATGAAGATCATCCGTGACAACATTGGTTGACTCTTAGAGCTTTAAGAAATAAGGAAAAACTTGGGGCTTGAGACATCAATACCAATAAGTGTGTTTGTGTTGTTAGAATTTGGAAATTATCCTATTTAATTTGTGGACTTAATATAAATTTAATTGTTTGATTTTATAATTATATTAAATATTACGTGTTGAGTATTGTGATGGCATACTTAGCCTTCTCGTGGATCTCCTTCTACTTAGTTACCATATTTCAGAATGAGTTGGGGCACGTGGCGAATAGACATGGCTAGGATAACTCTTTTTACCAAAATATTTGATGAGGCACCATCTCATAATCATGGTAGCTTGTTATTTATTTTCTTTAAATTAGCCGAGATTATCCCCGGTTGTCATTACTCCATCTGTTAGATAATTCATGCTTGATATATAATTTAATATCACAATTACTTAATCACTTAAGAGTTGGTACGCCTTAATTTGCACTACAGGAAAGTATAGAAATTGCAACAGCTCTTTTGGCAACAAAAATAATATAGTTGGCAAAAGTCAATATTTGACAACAACTTAATTTTATTGTTGACATATATGATGAATCTTTTAAAAATGAACCTTTTTTTGTTGCCAAAAATTTAATTTTGTTGCCATATAATATTGACTATTATTGCAAAAAGTACTTTTGGCAATTAAAAGAGAAGTTGTTGCACGTCGTGTTGCAATAACAACCGTTGGGAAAAGTTTATACAACAACAAAAAAAATGTTGTTGCCAAAAATACTTTTTGCAACAATAACTCATCTATGATAACAAAACTTTTTTTGTTGCCAAATGTCTTCTTTCTTGTAGTGTTGTCCATTTGTCAGCTACTTATTCATATTGCAATTTTTAATGTCAACATGGGAACGTTCTATGAAATTAAAACGATGCATAAAACCAAGAAATGATCCATCCGTTAAAATAAAATTACAAAGGTAGAAGATTAGGTATCACAATAAAACCGAACTTGTACCATAATAAATTAATAATGTATTGGTTGTTGGACTTTTTAAGTTGATAAGCAATCAGAAAAACGTGTGTAATTAATGTCCTTGAATTTTAACTTATATAGAAGCATGAGTTTGGAGGTGGTATCGTCGTCCACCTCCCACTCATGTAAAAAAACAAAAAAAACAAAAAAAAAAAAACAAAAAAGTGGACTCTATATTAAAAAATCAAGCAATATTCATGTAATTCCCAAAGTATCCTCATTAAGTCAATAATGGTGGATTCATTGCCACATCCGTATCAACCCATTAATGGGAGCAAATGAAATCATTGTACAGCAAAAAGCAAAAAACATGAGGTTTTCTTACATTAACCTGAGATCTAATCTAGATATTAACTGTTGTATTTGTTATTCCACCATGTCATTTATTTGTTATGTTTACTAAAATAAATATACTTAAAATATTTATATTTTAAAATAAGACAGAATTTAATTACTTTTTCATTTTTATTCTTATTTTACTTTTTCATTTTTATTCTTACTTTAATAAATGTGAAAAGAGATTAATGTCATAAAAGAAAAAATAATATTAAATAGATATCAAATAATAAATAAGGTAAATTAGTCAAATTATAATTCTAATTGACGTTTTCTTAAAAAAAATATGCAAAAGACAATACGACAAGTAAAATGAGCTAAACCAAGAATATTCACCAAAAATTAGAAAATAGTAGTTCTTCATTTAAATAGAAAATCAAATTTCTATTTTGTTTCGTTTTAAACATGTAAAATTAATTTAATAATTTGAACTAATGTAAATTTAATTTAATTTAAGAATTATCCAAATCAAAATTTGATAAAAAATAATAAGTATTGTTTAGGTCCAATCTACATACATTAACAATACAATATTTTACACCTTCAAATTAATTGAATTAAAGTTCAAGTTATCAACTGATGCTTAAATATTGCTATTGTTTGTCCCAAAGAGGGGAAAATAGTTTCCTTTTAAACAAGTCTTATCTTTTAAAAAGTATTAATAAATTTTTGTAAACTTTGTATTCGTAGCAAACATTAATATAATAAAGTTTTGAATACGGAGCAAAAACTACAGTGTTATATTAATTGTATTTTGAACATACAACTTATTAGTAATATAAGTAAAAAGATTCAAGTGAATTTTTATTTAAAAAGCTGATAAAATAATGAATAAAATAATTGCAATTTGAGAAATTATATAACCAATTAACATTAATAAGAACAAATTTTGAAATAAAAGAAAAATATATGGGCCAAAAAATTAATTTGATGTGTAACTATATAACATAAACTATAGTAGAATTTAAATTAAACTTTAAAGAAAATACATTTATGATGTGAGACTACACGATAATATTTTCACTAAATTGATATAAATGATAAATGTACTTATTAACAATATATCATTGTAATTATGAAAGAAGAACAACAGCAAATATTGTATCATGCTAAGAACTTTTTTGCTATCTGTCGAGATAAATTACGCATTTGAATTATGCGCTGAACTTTCTAATTTTTATTTGTGAATGGTAAATAAGAAATGTTGACCTTCGGGAGAATAATGCATAATGACTCATGGTTGTTGTATAAAATACAATTCAATCTAAGAAGCAAATATATATCTTTGCAAACCTAATAAATTTATAGCATTAAGCAATAGTAAAAAGCAGATAGAATGTTAGATTCTAGTGCTTTACAACTTAAGAAATGAATGTTCTCATAATTAAAAAATAATAAGTTATGTTACTTTATTAAATTATACTACTAAATTTTTGGTTAGGACCAATAGAATGTAAAGATTTCAACGGAATAAAAACTTTGAGATGAAATGAAACCAGATAATTTTCTGTACATACTTCTTCGAACGAAAATGTTGTCATACTAATATTATATTTGTCGTTAGCTCATATTAGGCCTATTGGGCCCGTCCGAAGCGCGGGCATCAACATCTATTTTAAAAATATTCCGTCCACATTAACAAAAAAATTCAAGATATCCGAGACCCTCTTCCTTCTATTATGAAATCTTTTTTTTTTTTTTAAGGTTATTAAAAGTACATAAAGAGAAAAGAAAAATAATTTTGACTTCAATATGCTCGGTATTTGCGAAAAAATAAATAGTAAAATATTTTTTTTAAAAAAAACAAACTTTGGAGATCGGTTTGTACTTTCCCAGTTTTTAGCGCTAAAAGAACCGACATCTGAAGGTCGGTTTTCACTCTTTCGATCTTGGCGCTAAAAAAAGCCTACCTTTGGAAGGTCAGTTTTCCCGACTTCTTGTAAGGTCGACTTTGACAATTTTTTTAGTAGTTTATATTATATAACTAGTGTCATTTGTCCCGTGCTAAGTCCGGGCCCAAACCGATATTAAAAATTAAATTTGTAGATATTTTTTAAAAAAAATTCATGCTCTTAAATCTTTATTTTTTTAATATCAGTTTGACACTTTCCACTACTAAAAAAAAAAGGGCATTTTTGACCAAAAAATTTCGACCACATTTTTGGTCGAAAAAAAATTGACCACGTGCGGTCGAAAAATCAAGAATTTAATTTTTATTTTATTTTCTGTAGGATTTCGACCACACGGGGTCGATTTTTTAACATGAAAATATAATTTCGACCACGTGTGGTCGAAATTAAATTTTGTATAAATAATAAATGGGAAACATTTAATTTTTAAAAAAAAGAAGCTAATTTCAACCACATGTGGTCGAAAATTGGATCACGTTTAGACCGGATCTGGTCTTTAATTTTCATTTCAAGGTTTCTTCTTTCTCTCTCTTTCCTCTCTCCCTCTCCTCTCTCTACCCACAACACCACCTCTCTCCCTCTCCTCTCTACCCACACCACTAGCCCACCGCCCCACTAGCCCAGACGCTCAACCCACTGCCTTTCCGACCACCGCCGGTCCACCGTCGGCGGCGCGACCAATTATTTTCAGGTATGTTTTTTTTTCTTCAATGTCATGAACACTTAGCAATGCAGTTCAATCTCATGTTATTAGTTGCATTACCTTCTATATTTAGTAGATTTGATAACTTTATTTAGTGTTCAACATTGTTTTAGGGTTTATATTATGTTATTTATTTTGAATTTTGAATTGAAATTGAATGAAATATTGATATTGAATGTTAGTTTTGAAATATTGATATTGAATGAAATATTGATCTTATAGATTTTGTATATTCCTTCTTTCAGCTTTTCTTCTTATGTTTTTTTTTTTTTTTTTGGAATTTTATACCTTAAGATTAGAGCTTGGAACAATGGAGGATGTGGGTGACAGCTAGATGATGAATTGTCCTGTTCCTTTTTTTCTTCTTCTTTATTTAAGCTAAAGTAGAAAAAAAAAACCAAGTGATATGAATCATTTAAAGTCTTTAAAAGTTTAAAGCAGGATCATTTGGTTCATTAATTAGTTATGCAAGGATAATAATATAAAAATTATTACACTTAAATTAGTAATATTATTATTTCGGCAATTAATTTGATTTCATGTTATATCAAGTACAAGAGAATAGCTAAAATGAGTATAAGTTAGGGAAAAATACAAGTATAAAATCAATTTTATACTGAGATAATCTTATAGTGACATAAATAGATTTGATTTTTTCTTTGTATTTGGGCACCAACCAGTCTAATCTCACCTCAAATATCCCTCTAATTTTTACTTATTTTAAATTTTTTATTGTCAGGGTTGGACTACAAAGGTTAGCACAGATTTCTCCAATTTGCATACTAATTATTCTATTCAGTCTCATGCTTTAAGGAGAACACTTTACATTGGCCATGTTTTGGTCCAATTTTTGGACTGTTTTGGTGTATTTTTGGGGCTGTTTTGGTGCAGTTTTTTGAACTATTTTGGTTCATTTTTTTGGGACTGTTTTGGTTAATTTTTTTGGGACTGTTTTGGTTCATTTTTGGTACGTTTTTGGTTGATTTTTTTGGAATTTGTTTTTGGTTGATTTTGTTTAAGTTTTTTGGGACTAGTTTTTTATTCATGTTTTTGCTTAGTTTTGGCATGGAGTCTTAGTTTGAGTAATAGTAAATTCACATTTGAGTTTGAGTGAGTTGTTAATCCATGGGTGGTTATTATGTAGTTATTAATGGAAGTTAAAAAGATTTAGGTACTTTATCTATTGAGTTTCAAACTGCGCATTACAGTTAGGAAGGTTATACTTTGAAATAAAATTCTTTTACTAATCATATAAATTAAATATGGTTTAACAAGTTCAAACTTTCTGCAATTTGTGTAGATGGAATCTCGTAGTTGGATGTATGGAATCTCGCGTAACAATTTGGGTGGATTTCAAAACTTTGTTGTGGGTGAAAGTAGTAGGATGGTAGAATCTAATGTCCAGAATTCTAGAATGTACGACATGGTTCAGGATGCTTATGGCATGAATTGGGGCTTTGAATCAGGATCCTTAATATTGTGCACGCCTACAATTAGGTAGTATATGTAAGTTAAGATTTCATTGTTTAGCGTGAGGAGTTAAATGAGAATCAAGTTTGCTAGTTGAATAAAATGGTGCATAACAAAACTGAAAAACATTGCTTTCCAGTTTATTCTTGGTCCTCACTAACTCTTGAATAATTAGTCTTGACAAAGAAATCTTGTGTATACTCATTCCTCCCCTTGTCTCCTTTTTGCAATCTCAGGAAGAACTATTATGTAAATGGTGCATGAATCATGTACATAACATAAAACTGAAACACATTACTTTTTTAGTTGTTAATCTTGATTTGTTTGCAGGAGCTCCAGAGGGGTCAGGCAGTATGTCACGCCCCGAACCATGGCCTGGGCGAAGCACGGCACTCGGTACGTTGCTGCATGTGACCGAGCGAACCACATGACTTGTTGAGTCTACATGGGACATGAACTGATGCAGAATATAAAGTAAACATGCATGGATTGTGAAAACATGGAGTTCAATAACCATAAGTCTGAAAATATTATTATTATATTATGAATGCAGAATTGTGGTAATGTAGCCATTAAGGCCAACTCAGCTGAACATGACAAGGCGACAGTCTATGAAACCTCGACACAAATACGTTTGCTAAGCGTTCCACTAGGGACAAGGCCCTCGGCATACCTTAAATGCATAAGCGACATAAATAGAAATAAAGACACAACCCGAATGAGATGGGGCTCACTTTGGCGACACGAGCAATGTCTAACGAGCAAATGCGTTGTCTGTTAATCATCAATACTGCGTCATGAAATGCAGGGCCCCCGGCAATAGAAAGGGACGTCGACACATTGAATGTCTTGGTATGTAAAGCAACTGAAAAAATTACATGGGACATGGAATAACATGATAAGAAGTGAAACTGAAAACCTGGACATGAACATGAGCATGAATACATATAAATAAAGTCTGAAAACAGTAAATCAAT
The DNA here is from genome assembly GCF_029784015.1 of Lycium ferocissimum. Lineage (NCBI taxonomy): Eukaryota > Viridiplantae > Streptophyta > Magnoliopsida > Solanales > Solanaceae > Lycium > Lycium ferocissimum. The sequence goes on from NW_026720753.1 coordinate 164,869, forward strand.
GGAAATACATGTATATATAACTGCTTGTAACATGGGGAGTGCTATAGTATAACCGACAACATGATCTGGTACTTGCATCCTACCAGCAGAACACTCATATCTTGCCAAGAATATGAGATTTAAGTAATAATAAGCATGTAAGGATCCAAACTGCATAATGAAGGTGTTGCCTCCTTGCTATGACCCTTATCCTATGGTGGCTACGTAGTTTGACTATCGAGCCTTCGGTTAAACTAAGCAAATTCCAAAAACATGAACATGTAAAATAAGTGGCACTTGCTGCTCACGGTTTTCATGAATATAACTTGCTTATACATGGATATCATGAATTATAGCTTGCTTGCATGAACTTGTAAAACATGTATAGTATTTTCTTGAAAATAACATAATATATTATAAACTAACATGCATGAACCCATGGAATGAGATATATGGGTTTTTCATAGATTATGGACAGATTCTTAATAATCATAAAGAAATATTAAGCTACGATTGATGGAACTATAACAATTCATACATAATATAATCATGGACATAGACCTAGGGTTATCATGAGCATGGTATAGAAACCTTAGTTTTCATAAAGAATCATAATTTACGGATTATGAGGCGTGGGGAAGAACAATGATGTTCCCACACGTAGATAGTAACTCTACATACCTTAATCGCTCCAAAACTTGAATTAAAAACTTGAACTTTGAGAAGAAGAACTCCAAAAGCTAGAATCTTGATCTTTATGTGGGTTTTCTTGAAAACCCTAGGTTAGGAATGATGAATTCTTGATTAGTAATCATGGGTACATGTTAGAATTAACTTGGAATAACTTAGAATGGCATTTTACACCTTAGAGTATCTTGAGTTTGGGAGAGAAGAATTTTGTCCTTAGGGTTTGGGAGAATGAAAAATGGGAACAAAATAAGACCATACACATTTTAAATGAGTTTTCTACCAAAAACGGGCCTTGTACGTCCTAGGAGGTACGGCCGTACTTGAAAAGTACGTCAACACTCCTTGGGCGTACATTGGGTGAAATTTCCAGTGGAAATTCAGCTCTGCCACCCTTTAGTAAAATGGCCATAACTCTTTGTATGAATGTCCGTTTGACCTCCATAAGATACATTTGGAAAGGTATTTCAAAGAACTATAACTTTCAAGAAGGAAGTTTTCACAAATTCCTAACGCAAATTCTCGAAAGCGGCATGAATAAAGATTGACTCACTGCCACCTTGGTAAAATGGCCATAACTCTTTGTACGGATGTCGGTTGACCTCCATAATAAACCGTTGGAAAGGTCTTTCAAATATCTACATTAATTAAAAAAATATCACCAACTTCAGAAAAATTTTTCACAAATTCTAACGCAAGTACCAGAGGCCATAAGTACGGTATTTTGTCCTAGACTTAGGCAATTTAGAAGGCCTTAAGAACTTCACTTTTTGGTTTGACTTCAAAACGGCCCTTGTTTATCCCCGAGTTCATCCCAAATAGATTCGTATAGATAAAATATCACCTTTATACTAGATTCATACATTCATACCTAATTCGGATTTACGGGATGTTACCACGGTACCTCGAATGAGACCTTGAATTACTCGCGAGGAAGGAAAAGAAGCCTTGGATGTAGTACGGACGATGGGTTGAGCCAACGGGCGGCGAACTTGGGTAAGTCGTTAGTTAACAATAATAATATATTTTTTGTACTAAATTAGACTATTAACATTGAATCCTTCAATTTGAGCAATTTCATGACAACTTTGGGAGTTTCGAGCCCTTTCGGCCAAGTAGCACGCGATGGGGCGAGTTAATAAAGCAACAGTGGATTGAGAAGGTTACTCCCCCAACAAGGCATGGGACAGTTTATGGGATGGCTAATCGAGCCTTTCGTCGATACTCGTCGGCCCTTCAAGCCATAGGTGTTATTGATGATGGGGCAGTTGATCCTAAGGTGTATGAAGCTATGAAGCATCAAGTTGACATTGACATGAGAACAATTAATTCCTCGGAGGCCGGGATGTTAGGTATGCGAGCCGGATTAATAGCTTACTTAATTCGGGGGCCGTTTCGATTCAGGTGTCCTGGGGATGCTCGTAGGTCACGGCCCCACTGTAACCCGACCTTGAGGTAGACGACGTAGGTCACAATGATACGACATAAATCATGCTCTTGTCGATGAGTCACAGTGGGAGGATATGGATCGTGTCTCTCTAACACCGAAACGTTGACCTTTTTTATTAGTGTGCTTTTGGATTCTAATTCTGCTATGTTTAAATGGATATGTATATTATGTGTAAGGATTTGAATGTAGTTTTAATTTGAACTAGAAGTACTTTTAATTTTAAGATTCTAAGTGTTTGAATGTAGTTTATGATGTTTAAGTGTGTGAATATAGTTTATGATGTTTAAGTGTTTGAATTTGATTGTTTGCAAGTGTTTGAATGGACAATGTTTAAGTGTTCAAGTGTTCGAACATTGTTTATGGTTGTTATGTTGCATTGTTGATGAATTGGATGGTGTTTTGGTTGATGAATTTGGTTATTTGGAAATTGGCGGTGGGTACACTTAAAAGCGAGAAAAATGATGGAAAAAATATTTCGGATTTTCGACCACCATTTTTCGACCAATTGGTCGAAAATCCTTAAATTTTTTCACAATTTCGACCACGTGTGGTGAAATTTAATATTATTTTGATTTCGACCATATGTAGTCGAAAATCTGGGCCCAATTTACAATTTCGACCACATGTGGTCGAAATTGTGAAAAAAATTTCTTTTTATATTTAAATATAAATAATGTTTTCGACCACACGTAGTCGAAAAAGTTAAATATAATTTAATCTAAAATAATTTTTCGACACATGTGGTCGAAAACATTTTTTCCCTTGATTCTGGTAGAATGTGATTTCGACCAACCTGTTAGCGACCTACGCCTGTGGTTGAAAAATTGGTCAAAATAAAGGCTTTTTCGACCTCGTGTGGTCGAAAATCCCTGTTTTTTTTAGTAGTGTTCCAAGGAATTCTAAAATATTAATGTACAAAAGGTTATCTGAATGTTAAAGGAAAATATTTTTCTTAGTTTTTATATTAGACTTTAAAAAAAAAATCAAACAAATGAAAGCTTTTTTATTTCTGTTTTACTGAATTTTTTTGGGATTATAGTCTCCAATGATCAAATTTGCTTTTTATATGTTAAATTAATTTCATTTATATCTCTGAATTGAACCTGTATTAGCTAACTAATTTTTTGGGGAAAAAATCACAATATTCAATTAACGTAAAAAAATATTTAAAGCTACAACAATATTGTACGATGAAATTAATAAAGTTAACTTACAAATTAATATAAATAATTAAAAGTCTTGCATATTGCATGATACTTTTGTATATATTCTTTCAAATTAAACCATACAAAAAAAATACTGAACAGTTAATGAATTTAAATTTTTCTTATTCTATGCTTTCTTCTTCCTTCCAAAAGATCAATGCTAAAAAATAACATTTTTTTCATTTTCTTAATTTAATGAACCTTTTTATGAAATCTACATTTTTTAACTTTTTCATGTTGAACTTAACTATTTTAACCTAAATTATATAAAATGTTGACTATCTCATATTTCGCAAAATATTTTAATACTAAAAAGTGAAAATATCTTTTTTAATTGTTTAATATTATTACAGTTTGAAGATCAAATTGTATTTTCAAAGATTTCATAATATATATGAAAAGAATGTTTTATAGTTCCTTTTTTAATATAGTAATAATATTAGGTAAATTTTGTGTTAAAAGTGTGCGTACGTAAAATTTGACTAATTAAACCGTACTTCGGAAGTTATTTTCGATTGAGACGAAATTCATTTTTAACTATTTAACAATGAGATAAGTTATTTGTGTTTATTCTTTTAATTTAAGACTTAATCCTATCGTAAGTGAAATCTTTGTTAATTACTTTTGTTTGTAAGCACGATGACACAAAATTATAGGAAAAAATAAAATAAATACTTTACGTTTAATCGGACGAATAATAGTTTAAAATAGAAAATGATAAATGGTAAATAACATCAATAAATAATAAATAATATTTTAATTCAATAATCAAGCCTATATTACGTGGCTATAATAAATTCTTAAGAAAAATATAATTTGAAAAAAGTTTAATAATATTTTCACATAAAAGGAAGACTCAAATATGTATGAGTGTGCTTTGTGGGGCCACTATCACTTTTTCTACGACATCATCATTTTTAGTGGCATGGAAAAATGTTATATCCCGTATTTTTGTACATTGGAATATTTTTAAGCTAATCGAGATAAGTTTAAGGACAAGATTATTTTGGGATATGAGATAGAGACTTTTAATCCTCGATTTTAATTAGTGCACGAATTGCTTATAAATTTTAATTGGTATAGAAATATTAGTGGAGATTAGGGATTAATTAACCATGATTAGATTATTAAGTGGGGATTAGTGATTAATTAATGATTAATTAGCCTAATTGGACCACTAAGTGGGCCCCACTACGACATGGCCAAATCTGATTGGTCCATGCCATAGTGGGACACTTGTCAACATGGGTGGACACATGTCCTTATGGCTGATTGCATATATAAGAAGGTGGATGACTCATTTAATTCCAATTATATTCATAATTCATCTTCATCATCTTCACAAAGGTTGAAAGAAGCTCTCCACCAACCAGCCATGGCAGCTCACGGCCATGGCTGGTCATGACCAACCTCAAAATAATAAATAAAAAAGGGAAGAGAATTATAATCCCTATGGTGTTCTAGTAATTCAAGGAGGCATCCATGGCAGCCAAAGCTCACGGCCAGCCCAAGAAATTAAAAGGAACAAGATTTTGATTCAAAAAAATGTTCTACACATTCAAGGAGGCAGCAAGGTTAGAATATGAATTGAAGAAGAAGAGGTGGTGTGAATTGTGCAAGCTATTATACAATCTGTCCAAATTAAAGTGAGGTAAGACTTCTTCTTTTTGTTATGAAATTGAAGTTAATGATGTTGTAATGGAAAGATTAAATTGTATTGAGTGGAATTGGAAGTAAGAAAATTGCATGATTTCGTTGGAGTTGTAAATTGGACGGAAATTGGAGTTGTTCAAATTAGGTTGGGTTTGATTGTTGTTGTTGTTATTATTGTTATGGATTATATGTTAAAAGTGAAGGAATTGTATATGTTGATGTTAAGATGTTGTTAGGCGTGTAGGGAAATTTCGTTCATTTGGAAATGGTGAATTAATTTTGATTAACATTTTGGTTGTTGTTGTCATGGATAATGTGATGAGAATGAAGGAATTAAATGATTAAAGTTGAAGTTGAATTTGTTTTGTGAAATGTTGTAAGGGTTTTTATTGTGATATTAATGTAGTTTCCTTGCATATAGATGGATGGTGTTGTGGTCGTATGGTTGCTGGTATATTTTACTAAATTAGACGAAAAGAGTGTATGAAATAACGTATAAGAAGCGTATGTGCTTTGCTTGGTGTATTCGTAGGTGTTCGTAAGATTTTCGGGCATCTTTATGTTGTTGGTTAGGGGCTGTTTTGGATAGGTTGTTGTTCTTGTTGAGTTGGAAAATTAATTATAGTTAAGAGTATATATTGTGTTGTTATGTTGGTTGGGCTGTTAGGAAGTCATTTCGATGAAAATGTTATGACTATGGATCGTTAAGAATGACTTGAATGTGTCGTAGTCATATGAAGATTATTCTCGAATGTGTAAATGTGGGCTTTTTGGAATGTCATGCGAGCTGTTCGGGGTGTCCTCGAATCTTGTCTTGGTTAGTCTCGATATAGTACTTGAACGTGTGGTTATTTATGTTGGTTTGGTTGTTATGTAGTTGGTTTGTATATAAGGAAAACGTCGTCTAATTTTCTAGAAAGAAACTATTAACGTTGGAATACGTTTTGAACCTTCCCGTAGCTTAACCATAGTTCTTGACGTCTTAATATAGGTTGAGACACTTTGGGCGTCGTATACGTATTGTGTTACGGATAAGCGCTAAAGGTATGTAAAGCTATCCCTTCCTTGGCATGTCTTAGATATAAGTGACGTATGATATGAGCTTTGGGGTAATTCCGTTCATAAGTTCCTAATGTGATTCATGATTCTTATTCAACTTCTTTTTGGATGTTAAAACTTCTTAAAGTAGTTGAGCTACGCCCCTCGAGCCTTCATACATATGTTGGATAGTAGTCGGAAGTATAAGTTCCTATTCCTAAAGGCTCTACGATAACTAATGTCTACGATTCCATAAGCTATTTCACATTATCTTGATACGTATCTATGATTCCGAGGCTACTATTCCGATATAGTTCATAATGATATTTAAAGAGTACGTACCAACTATCGCTTTGATACTCGAGTGTTAGTTAGTCTACTTATCTATTGAGTCTCGAATGATGATTTAGCGCATATACTCGCTACTACCTGCTCGTGCATACCGTTATTACATCTTTCCGTGTCCGGGCCGGGTATGTATTCGTGCACAGTTTCATTACATTATTCACCGAGTCCCTCACTAGAGGGCCAGGTACGGTATATGATGATATGATGATACGATGATACGATGATATGATGATATGATGATGATACGATGATATGATTATGGCACCGAGTCCCGTGATGGGCCGGGTATGGTATACGTGTACACGACTTTATTCACCGAGTCCCATAATGGGCCGGGTATGGTATATGATAATGATATGCATGATTTCATTTCATAAGGCACGGATACGAGTGATCTCTTGATTATCATACTTGTCTCCTGGAATCTCTCACTTCGGTTATGATCTTCTTATTGTATTTCATGCTTTATATACTCGGTACATATCTCGTGCGACCCCTTTTTTCGAGGGGGCACGTTTCATGCCCGCGGTATACTCGCTTTGGTGATCCTTCAAATTAGGGCTTCTACTCAGCTGTTTTGGAGTGCTCCGTTGTTCTGGAGCCTAGATTTTTGGGACAGATCTTTTGATATATGTATATGTTATCCAGGGGTACGGCGGGGCCCTGTCCCGTCATATGTTACTGTTGATACTCTTAGAGGTCTGTAGACATATGTGTGGGTTGTAAATAGATGTTGTTCAACTGTGTCAATATGACTTATTTTGGGACGTTCCCGTATGTAGTGGCAGCCTTTGTCGGCTTGCGTATATATATTTTGGGATGTTGTATGTAGTGGCGGCCTTGTATCAAGGAACTGCGTATATATTTGGGATGTTCCCATACGTTATGGAAGCCTTGTCGCCTCTTGTACTATGTTATCTTTTGATTGGTTATGACTCTCAGGAGACAGGTTACCTACATATATAAATGTGACGTTCTGAGATAACGTCTTGTCTTTGCAAGCTTCCATATTGTGTTTAATTTCGGGTTAACTATATCTAATAGATATGTATACGAGTGTCCAGCTCGGGCACTAGTCACGGCCTACGGGGTTGGGTCGTGACAAAAAAGTCCTTAAAGTTCTTCAAATTTACCAAAATGTGTGAGGAATTACAAATTCATTAAAACCTTAATGAAGGGTAAAAAGAGACAAGAAAATTCATGTGTGGACTATAAAACTTTGTGATCCTTCCTTATATACAATAGTAAAGTAATATAAGACTAAAAGAGTTGCTCACCTACTTTATAAGGTAGAGCATTGCATTTCTTACCGTCACATTTGATTTATTGATTTTATAAACATTAACAGGTTAAAAAGCAATATGCAGAAAAAGGTAATATGTGAAATAATAAACCTAAAAATAAAACTTTTAGTGCAAGTAAAAAGAGCAACATCTTGTTTAATTTTTAACAAAGATAAATATCACGCTTAGTATATAAAACATTCCATAACCATACCAAAACATCTTAAAACATTAGACTAGATTACTAAGTGATCGATGTAGCATCATTAAAAAACTCATGTAACTATTAAGTTCTGTTATTTCTCATTATTGTAACTATTCCTTGATCATCTTAGTTGTTGCGATTATCATTGTAGCAATTATAGAGTTTATCAGAGACAAATCCATATCTTATTAGAGTAAAACAAAGAGTCCTCGAAACAGAACTTATAGCTCAAAATGTATACATAAGCATATATCCATAATCAACTTTAAAGGTATTTGCAAAACTCAAGTCTAACTGCAGATGCACGCCTTAAACGTTTCCTGTAGCAAACACTTAAATTAACATTAGCATACCCTCATAATTAAGTCTTAATATCGACTGATTAATTAATTTCATCCGCATGGATTCATTAACTTCCAAGATGTTGTTTTCCATAGATCTATATTGAAATCCTAAATTATCAATTTCGGAACAGTATTTTAGTCTAGCACGTACTGTAAGAACAATAATTGATACAAAACTCAACAAAAATAAATAAATTAATTGTGAGTCATATGGGCAACTCATCAAGCTTATCTTCAACACTAAAATAGTGTACTATGGCTGCTCATGAGAAAAACAAGTAACTCATGCATGTAATTGAGGCAAAAACTTTTCTATAAATACCCCTCTATAACCAAATGAAATCAAACACATCACGAAACAACTTGGTTTGCTTAACTTCAGTTCTTCAAAGCAATTAGAAAATTTAGCCCGCAAAGACTATGAAGAAGTTAGCTCTCGTGGTTGCTTTTTTGCTTCTTGCATCACGTTAGTCCTATTTCCCTTTCTCATAAAACCCCACATTTACTTTTATATACTTTTTATTCACATTTATGTCTATTTATTAAAACAAAATTTAATGTAAATTTATTCTATGAACAGTCTTTCAACCTCTCACTGCTCGAAATTTGGAAATCGATGTATTTCAACTTGATGTGGCTCAGTCTGGTTGCCCAGGTTTGATTTTTACTCTTTCATACATGGATATATATGTATGTATATATATTATGCATTTTACTAATTTCTAATTCTTTCTAATTATATGTAAATTATAGGAGTGACAAAGAACCAATGGCCAGAGCTTCTTGGTGTGCCAGCTAACTTTGCAAAGCAAACTATTCAGAAGGAAAATCCAAAAATAACCGATGTTCCATACGTTCTGAATGGTTCTCCAGTGACTTTAGATTTTAGATGTGATCGAGTTCGTCTCTTTGTTAATGTGTTGGACATTGTTGTGCAAACTCCTCGAGTTACTTAAGGGGAAAAAATTACTCGCATCGAGTGTTTAAGTATGTCAACTAGTTAGCCCCAAGAAAATAACTTGGAGTTGTATGGTTAATGTCTCCATGTATTACACCATTTGGTGATAAATAAGTGTGGCTTTTTGTATGTTACTATCATCCTCTCCGTTCCGTTTATAATTGTTAACCACTGTATTTTTTATTTTATTTCAACCATTACCTTTGAAAATAAAGATGCAGGTGGAGTGACCAAAAAAAGGATTCTAAAAATAGAACTCTTGGTTGTCCAAACACCTTATCCAATTCTCTTTTTATTCATTACAATTTACAAGGAACATAATATCCACTGACTATGAATCGCAAATTAAAGACACTACCATCAAATACTCTCTCTGTTCACTTTTACTTGTTTAGTATTTTAAAAATAGTTTTTTTACTTTTACTTGTCACTTTTAGTATATCAAGGAAAGATAATTTATTTTTCCCTGTTTTACCCATAATATTAAATACTCACTTTAAATCATTTTTCAAATCCAATAAAAATATGCACCAATTAATATGAATACATTGGTAAATTATGCACTTTATTTATTATTTTTTAAATAGCGTAAAAAGTTCAAAGTGGATAAATAAAAATGAACGAAGGGAGTAATCCCCAGGATTGACTTGTAACTAGAGCAGAACTTTAGGAAATGACTTTTTGCTCCTTACATGAATTGATTTGACTAGTATACCTTTTAAAGTGAGTCACGATTCTTCCTCATTTCCTTGTGGTTTGATCAATCTTTGAAAGCAATCAACTGTAACAAGATCATCAAGTGTTCCATCCCTCACATAAATCTTCATTCACCTCCTCTTTCTATAATTTGTTTCTTCGCTATTCTACACACACATTTTACGTAATCATTATTTGAATCTCAAATTCTCATTGTCAATACCTTTTTTACAGCAAACCCCATTTTTAAAATGTTAACACAACCTCAAATTTCAACTGCATTGTAACAAAAATATAATAGCATTTTAGAAAAATCAGAAAATAAATAATATTACACAGCAAATCAGAATTGTAGTCACAAAATTTCGAATCAAATAAAACAGGATAGCAAAAAAGCTCATGAAACTTCAATCAGGTTTCGGCATTTGGAAAAGTCGCAACAACAATTTGATAATATACAAAAAAGAAAAGAAAAAAAGGTGTAAACCTTGCACTAATTAATACTCCATACATGAGAAAGGGGATCACTTTTTTAAAGAATTTCCTAAACTGCATCTAATTTTTCTTAGATTCGTTTGCAGTAACTATTTCACAGCTGGAATTTGAGAAATCGAAACAATCTCAAGGTTTTCACACCATTGACAACAAGATCTCACCCAAATACACTTTTTCACGTATCACTGGTAGGACTTGAAATTTGAAGGATCGATGGAAATGGCAATTTTCTGGCCACAAAGCCCTACAACAAAGAGTTGTTCCCACATGCCTGTGGCCGAAAAGATTGAAAGAAAATCTGAGCCAAGAAAATGTTGTCGCGTGAAACGAGGTCATATTAATTAGTAAATTAAAACGTTACTTTTTTGCAGATAACGTTTTTATCTTATATCGTGACTCATGATTACGGGGTACCTCTTTCTAACGCCGTTTACAGTTAGTTTTTGCCTTTTGATTTTTTTAATAAAATAATTCATAAAACGTTACTGAGACATACGTTTATTCTATTTTGGTAAATTTTTTGAAATTTGTATTATTTTTGTTAAACGTTTTAAATAATGAATTATTTCAGTCAAACATTCAGGAATATGCACAAAACATCATAAATGGAAAGGACGAGCAAAAACAATAAAATAATGCCCACACGTAGGGAGTGTTGGACTTTTTTTGATCAACTCTCTCCTAGTGTGTCACACGTCTAGAGTGGAAGAAGTAATATTTACTTCAGCTAGAGAATCTTTAATGATGAGAAAAGGATATCAATCACGCTAGCTGGTGATCAGTAAATAACTCAATTATACCCAACAGGTATGTACATTGCATACATTTAGTGCTCCGTTTGGTTTGACGGATTTTGAAATAATCATAATATAAAATTTAGTATTGTTTTATCCAAAATTAGTTTGTGTTTTGAATCATGTCTAACTAACTTTGGTATAGTTAATTTAATACACCAATTGATGTATTAATTTATACCAAAATCAATATAGTATAACAATACTATGATTAAGTTTTACATAGATAAAACATTCAAAATATCAAAACCGCTTAATTGTTAAAGGTGCTTCCGGGAAGGGGTGGTCAGTTCGGAAGAATGGGGGTTGAAGGTAGAGGCAGATCTAGTCTAGCCTTATACCTACGCGTTCACGTGAATTCAGTAATTTCCATCAACAATCTGTATTTGTATAAAGAAATATATAAATAAATATTTGATTGGTAAACCCTATTACTATATCAATTTAAAGTCGCTTTAAAAACTCATAAATTTCAAATTCTGAATTTAGGTGGAAGATCCTCCTCCCCGTCAATGTCAAGCATAGGAAAATCATAACTGCCAAAGCTAAAAGAAAATTAGGTTAAACTGCAAATACAATTTGTGGACAAACAAGTTCAATTAAGGTTATTAGGGGCTCTCAATAGTGCATCCATATATTTCAACCGGGTAATCTTTATCTTATCTATATGTATATAAAGGAGAGACATAGGCCCGCTGATGTGGCGCTCTCTATGACCAGAATAACTATTTATCTTTTTCCTCAATTTTTTGCCATTAAAAATTTAAAATCCAATTGTTTAGTTCACTATATACCGCATAAATCCCTTAGGTCTTCAGTTACAGAAACCCCCAATAGGCGCTTCTCTTTGTCCACTTAAATACCCCAGCCGTTACTTTTACCTTTTCCTTTAACCCTGAAACGATGCTCACATCTGTTCTATATCACAACTTCTTGTCCACGTCAACCACATCGTTTATGCTTCTGTGGTAATTTTCCTCAAAGGGGAAAGTAAACAATGGTCAGTGACTTAAGAACACTATGTCTTGTCTCAACAGAGTAAATAACAAAGTTAGAAAAGAAGAAGCTATCGAAAAGGAGCGATGGGTGTATCCCAAAACAATACATCAACAAACCTAAAAAAAGTAATTGCCAAATTATTTTTTCAATGGTGAAGAATCTCCCATGTTATGGCATTTTCTTAGTTCTTTCGGCGTTTTCGCCTGCTCCCGAGCATTGATTAGCTCCCTTTTGACCCGAGGGGACCACTGATACGCTTTCCGAGGGATCTAGACCGGATTCCGGCAACTTTGGTAAAAATATGAGCCTTAAGTGAAAAAGGGTTGACCCGAAGTTGACTTTTAGGCAAACGGATCTTTTTTGGAGTTTCGTCGATTCCGAGAGGTCCAGATGGTCATTTAGAACTTGTATGTGTATTTGGTTCGGTTCCCAATACATTCGGATGCATTTCGACATATAGGATGGGAGATTGGAATTAGGCATCAGGGGTTGACTCGGTCAACGAGGCCTCCGTTAGAAATTCTGAGACCACGAGCGCGTTTGCAGCGTATTTTTGTATGGGTTTAGGTGGTCAGGTTATGAGCAGATGGCCTTGGGAATAACCCGGGATTTCAATTAGAGACTTGGGAATTTTAGGGAATTCTGGTATCTGGTGCCCGCAACGGTGACATCGTAGCCGTGACCACCGCATGGCGGTGTGTGACACCGCCGAATGTAACTTAACCGCCTTAAGCGCGTAACGTAGCGGCATTCCAACCCACCGTGGCGGTGACGGCGTTATATTTCATTAAATGTGTCTTAAATAAGTCTTAGACCCTCATTATTTCATATCTCGATATTGGAACTTAGAAAACCTGGTCTTGGAGATAAATTGAAGAAATTCTTGGAGGTAAACTTTGCTCAATCCTTTTACTCTTCCTTAATCACAATCATTCTAGATTCTTCCCTTCCCTTTAACATTTCCCTAGAGATGGAATTCGGAGGAGGGTTTTAGGAAACTTTTCCCTAGGGTCATGTATGATAAATTGATGATTTTAATGCTAAAATTTGATGAATCTAAGCTTATTGATCATATAGGTCCCACTTTTAACATTGAATTTCGGATTTGGAGACTTAGGGTTTATACCCAATTTGGGATTTTTTACTTGAGAAATCAGATTTAGACCAATTCTTGAGTTAAATTAATAATTAATGGTTGAGTTATGATTCCCTAGTACTCAATTTGGTATTTTGCCCCTGAATTTCTCGTTTTGCCTTTGTGGGCCGTTTCCCCATTTTCTAGGGTTAAAATGGACCTAGTTGATATCATAGCAATCCTAGTATCATTCTTCATGATTTCTAATATAGAATTCGATTATGCTTAGACTACTTTGGTTCTGAGCTTCAAAGGAAAGGCAAGGCAAAAGAATGACTTGTTGGTGTTGCGGTTCGGCAGTCCAGGTAGGTTATGGTTTACCTTTAGTGAGACTTCGTACAGTGAATCACATATTTAGATTATAATGTCGAAGACAGCATGTGAACCTTCGGGTGTGAAGTTGGGATGGATATTACCTTAGGTTGGGCCCTGATGTGTGTTGGGACTAGCCACCCCGTTATGTGTGCTTGATTGTCCTATTTTGATGGTTGATGCCACGTGTAGTTGGTAGATATCGAGTTCTATCTTGTCGTCTTGATTTGGATAAAATTGATATACCCGTGGTTGGTATTTGTACTTGGATATATTGTTGGCGTACCCAATATTGGTACTTGATTTATTGATATATGTTGGCATACCCATTGTTGGTATTGTGATGTGATACATGTTGATTTATTGAACTTGATCGATTTACATATGCATTGCACCCATTCTCTCGTATTCATGCATGGCCGATACCCGGTGATGATTTGATATCGTTGATTGAGCGAAATTGATATTTGATAAACTCTTTTACCCGAGTGATTGTAAAAAGGCCGATGTTTAAGATACATAGAATCCTTAATTATATATAAAAGTGATATTTGATGAACTCTTTTACTTGAGTGATTGTAAGAAGGCCGATGACCGAAGTTTAATATCGGAATCGTTGATTGTGTGAAACTGATATTGACAGACTCTTTTACTTGAGTGACTGTGAGATGGCCGATGTCCGATGAGCTATTCCGGCATCATTGTTGCATGGCCGATTCCGATGTTATTCCGGAATCGTTGTTAGTGCATGAATTTCGGGGGTCCCTCAGGGTGGTGCCGGCGAGACTCCCCTTGTGAGCAATTAGCCAGGGTCCCGTCTATTTGTTGGGCAAAAATTCGGGACGGGTGGCACTTAGACTTCGCGAGTCAAGCTAGGTTGTGCTGCCGAGACGTGGATATTTCCGTCCGGAGTACATGTGTACACCTCATTTGCATGGCATGGCATCACATTCATACCATTATTGCACTGCATTGTATTATGACTTGATTGAGATGTTGTGATGATTGGATTGTGATGTTTCTGTTATGACGATGGATCGTGATGATTCTATTGTGGTGATTGTATCAGATCGGATACGTTCGGACTTGACAGATTTGGGTTAGATGCTTACGTAGGCAATGATGGATATCTGGTTGTGATTATATTGTCTTATACTTGCTAGATTCCTTGTCTATCTACTTTATCTTCTGAATTGTGTTAACTATACTTAGTCGGCCGATGATGCCTACCAGTACTGTTGATTGTACTGACACGCTTTGCGCATTTTTTATGAATGCAGAGTACCAGGTCGGATCTACTTCTCTGACCCATGGCTGATCGACTCTTCAGCTTCCACTCGAGTTTTCTAGGGTGAGCATGGCGTCCGCTAACCTTGAAGACTCTCCTATTACTTATGTCTTGCTTTCCATTCTGAGACATAATTTGAGACTACTTATGTATCATTATTCAGACTTATAGTATTTGGATTTAGATGCTCTTGTATGACCAGATCATATATTGGGGTGGATTTCATTTACTTCCGCACTGTTGATATTATATTATATTATATTATATTATATTATATTATATTATATTATATTATATTATATTATATTATATTATATTATATTATATTAGTGAGACTTATGTTATTTTACTTTCTTCAGCTATTTTCTATTATTTGTGAATGTTGAGTTAAGGGTTCGCCTACCGAGGTGAAAAGGCGGGTGCCCGCGCGGCCTAAGCAAAATGGGTCGTGACAAGTTAGTATCGTAAACCCTAGGTTACCTGGTCTTTAATACAAGAGCGTGTCTAGTAGAGTCTCGTGGATCGGTATGATGAGCTCCGTACTTATCTGCGGGAGGCTATAGGACATTTAGAAAATCTCACTTTCTTTCTTTTCGTCGTGCTACTTTATTCAAATTGGTATCTGGAAAGACCAAATTGGTATCTGACCCTTATCTATTCCCTCACAGATGGTGAGGATTCGCGACAAGCCAGCATGGAAGATGTACATGAGGTTGACCCCATCGATTTTTACGGGCGCATCAGACAAGGATGCCTACGGGTTCATCGTGATCACGCACAAGCTACTCCATGCAGCAGGGATTACGGATACCCTCGGAGTTAGGTATGTCACTCTTCGACTCAGTGGTGGCGTGAGGTCATGGTGGAGAGACTACCTCGCCAGCAGGCGTGCGTCCACTTACTTGGAAGCAGTTCTACGGGGTGTTCCTGGGGAGATACGTGCCCCGTTTGCGGAGAGACAAGCGTCAGAGGCAGTTTCTCGACCTCCGCCAGGGGGGCATGCCGCCTCACTACCTATGCGTTGTCCTTCTCCTATCTAGCTCGTTACTCTATCCCTTGATTCTGACGGAGGTCGGCAGGATACGGTGGTTCATTAGCGGGCTGGATGGTCCTCTCCAGCTACCCTGTATTCAGCTTGAGGCCGAGGGCGCTTCGTTCCAGGTCATTGTTGACTGTGCAGCGAGAGTTGAGGCCGCGAGGGCGAGAGCAGCTAGGCCTCCGGATGGAGATCCCTGATGCAGCGACGACAGGTATTACTTCTGTTCGGGGGCAGTCTATTACTATGTTATTTGATCCTGGATCCACTTATTCGTATGTATCTGCATTTCATGCCGTTGGTTGGGATTTGCCATGTAATAGCATAGATATATTGTTCGTGTCTACTCCGGTTGGAGATTCTATGGTTGTTGATCGAGTCTACCGGTCTTGTTTAGTTATTTTTATGGGGAACGACACTTGGGTAGATCTGATGATTCTGGATATGGTAGACTTTGATATTATATTGGGTATGTCCTGGCTTTCCCTCACAAGCGATCTTGGGCTGTCACGCAGACGATCCACTTTTAGCAATGCTTGGGTATTCTAGCTTGAGTGGAGAGGCACTCTAGTCCCGCTCCAAAGAAGATCATTTTCCTTCTTTCGAGCGAAAGAAGTTAGTAAGTAAGGGGTGTTTAGCGTATTTGGCGCATATTCGCGATACGACGCTGTATCTCCACCCCCGAGTCTATCCCTATTGTGAGCGAGTTCGAGGAGGTATTTCCGTCGGATCTGCCGGGTATGCCACCCGATCGCGACATTGATTTCTGTATCGACGTGGACTCGGGAACTCGCCCTATTTCCATCCCACCATATCGGATGGCACCTGCCGAGTTGAGGGAGCTTAAGGAACAATTGCAGGATTTATTGAGCAAGGGGTTCATTAAGTGAGCATCTCCCTTTGGGGTGCTCGCAAAGGTTATTTGTGAAGAAGAAAGATGGGACCATGAGGATGTGCAGTGATTACCGCCAGTTGAACAAGGTTACTATCTGAAACCATTGCCCTATGCCTCGTATTGACGATCTATTTGACCAGCTTCAGGGTTCTTCGGTGTTTTCTAAGATTGATTTGCGTTCCGATTATCACCCATTGAAGATTAGGGCGGAGGATATTCCGAAAATAGCATTTCGGACGAGATATAGCCTTATGAGTTTCTAGTGATGTCTTTCGGAACACCAATTCCCAGTGCATTTATGACCCCGATGAATGCCATCTTTAGTCCATTCCTTGATTCTTTTGTGATTGTGTTTATTGATGACATCTTGGTGTATTCCAAGAGTAGAGAGGCGCATGAAAGCCATCTTCGTACCGTTTTTGGGTTGTTGAAGAAGCATAGTTTATTTGCTAAATTTTCTAAGTGTGAGTTCTGGTTGGAGTCTGTGGAATTCTTGGGTCATGTGGTATCGAAGAAGGGGATTATGGTTGATCCACAGAAGATTGAGGCTGTGAGGGGTTGGGCGAGGCCCACTACTGTTATCGAGATTCGTAGTTTTGTGGGTTTGGCCAGTTACTACCATCGCTTTGTGAAGAGTTTTGCTACCATTGCTTCATCCTTGACCAAATTGACTCAGAAGGATATTCCCTTCCAGTGGATGGATGATTGTGAGGAGAGCTTCCAAAATCTCAAGCCTCTTTTGACTACAGCCCTGATCCTAGCCCTGCCTGTGAAAGGTAAGAACTTCGCTGTCTATTGTGATGTTTCCCACATGAGTTTGAGTGCGGTGTTGATACAGGAGGGTAGAGTGATAGCTTATGCTTCCCGTCAATTAAAAGTTCACTAGAATAATTACCCTACCCATGATTTGGAGTTGTTGGCCGTAGTCTTCGCCTTAAAGCTTTGGAGGCATTATTTGTACGGAGTCCATTGTGAGGTTTTTACTGATCACTGTAGCCTTCAGCATGTGTTTACCCAAAGAGATCTAAATTCCAGGCAGCACCGATGGATGGAGCTCCTGAAGGACTGTGACATCTCTATTCTGTATCACCCTGGTAAAGCCAATGTGATGATTGATGCCTTGAGTCGTAAGGCAGTGAGTATGGGGAGTTTAACTCAATTGATTGTTTCCGAGCATCCGTTGACCATGGAAGTTCAGACTGCGGCCGCGGTTTCGTCTCGTCTCGATATCTCGACCCCCGAGCCAGATTTTTGGCTTATATAGAGGCGAGATCATCGTTATTGGATCGGATCGCCTCGTCGGTTTAAGGATTCTCAGTTGAGCAAGATCCGAGATAGGGTGTCGAAAGGGGAGGCCAAGGAGGCCGTGATCGATTCTGAGGGCATTCTGAGGATTAAGGGACGCGTATGTGTTCCTCGTGTTGGTGATCTGATTCAGTTGATCTTATCTGAGGCCTGTAGCTCGTGCTATTCCATTCATCCGGGAGCGACTAAGTTGTACCGTGACTAAAGGCAGCACTATTGGTGGCGCCGTATGAAAAGGGATATAGTTGATTTTGTGGTTAAGTGTGAAAATTGTCAACAGGTAAAGTATGAGCACCAGCGACCTAGTGGGGTGTTTCAGAGGATGCCCATTCCCAAGTGGAAGTGGGAGAAGATTACCATGAATTTTGTCATGGGTCTTTCGAAGACCCTTGGCAAGTTTGATTCTATTTGGGTGATAGTGGATCGATTGATAAAGTCCGCTCACTTTGTTCTGGTTCAGGTTTCTTATACCGCGGAGAAGTTAGCCAAGATGTAAATTCGAGATATTGTGAGATTACATGGGATTCCTATTTCTGTAGTATTTGATCGGGGAACTATCTTTACTTCCTGATTCTGGAGAGCATTTCATGACGAGTTGGGTACCCAATTGGACTTTAGTACAACTTTCCATCCCCAGACCGATGGCCAGTCCGAGCGGACCATTCAGGTGCTCGAGGATATGTTGAGAGCGTGTGTCATTGACTTCTTGGTCATTGGGATCAACACTTGCCCTTGGTAGAGTTCGCATACAACAACAGTTATCATTTGAGTATTAGTATGGCGCCTTTTGAGGCCTTATATGGTAGGAGGTGTAGATCTCTGATTGGTTGGTTCAATGGGCTCGAGGCTCGACTTGGGAGCACAGATCTATTGAGAGAGTCCCTTGATAAAGTGGGAGTTATTCAGGCCAGGCTTGTGGCAGCTCAGAGTCAGCAAAAGATGTATCTTTGACCGGAATGTCCGAAATTTGAAGTTTACTATTGGTAATCAGGCTCTATGGAAGGTCTCACTCATGAAGGGTGTTATGAGGTTTGGTAAGAGGGGCAAGTTGAGCCCTATATACATTAGCCCGTTTGAGATTGTGGATTGTATCGGTGATATAGCTTATGAGTTGGCATTGCCGCCAGGCTTAGCAGGAGTTCACCCGGTTTTCCATGTTTCAATACTGACGAGATACCATGCCAACAATACCTACATTGTCCGTTGGGATTCTATATTGCTTAATGAGAACTTGAATTATGAGGAGGAGCCTATCGCGATCTTGGTTAGACATGTTCGGAAGTTGAGGTTAAAGGAAATTGCTTCTGTGAAGGTGCAGTGGAAGCACCGCCCTGTGGAAGAGGCTACTTGGGACACTGAGTCCGATATCCGTAGCCGATATCCCCAGTAGTTCGCTGATTCAGGTATTTCTCTACTTTTCTTCTTTTCTTTGCTCGAGACGAGCAACGGTTCCAGTGGTATCGATGTAACGACCCGTTTAGTCGTTATAGTTCTTTTGGCATTTTCGCCCGCTTCCGATCATTGATTAGCTCCCTTTTGACCCTAGGGGACCGTTGATGCACACTTTTCGAGGTATCTAGATCGGATTCGGGCAACTTTGGTAAAAATATGGGCCTTAAGTGAAAAAGTGTTGACCCGAAGTTGACTTTTGGGAAAACGAATCTTTTTTGGAGTTTCGTCGATTCCAAGAGGTCCGGATGGTCGTTTAAAACCTGTAGTATTTGGTTCGGTTCCCAATGCATTCGGATGCATTTTCGGGACATAGTATGGGAGATGGACTTAGGCATCGGGGGTTGACTCGGTCAACGAGGCCTCTGTTAGAAATCCCCGAGACCGCGAGCGCGTTCATAGCGTATTTTTATATGGTTTTAGGTGGTCGGATTGTGAGCAGATGGCCTCGGGAATAACCGGGGATTTCAATTGGAGACTTGAGAATTTTGGAGATTTCTGGTATCTGGTGCCCACAACGACGCGCACGGAGCCGCCCTCAGCCGGCACCGCTATGTGATGACAGGATTTGAGCGGTAACTTAAGCACGCCGTAACGCATTCCAACTTGTGCCGGTGGTAAGCGTTATATTTCATTAAATGTGTCTTAAATAAATCTTAGACCCTCATTATTTCATATCTCGATATTTGAGCTTAAAGAAAGCGGTTCTTGGAGATAAATTGAAAAAATTCTTGGAGGTAAACTTTGCCTAATCCTTTACTTCCTTAATCACGTAATCATTCTAGATTCTTCCCTTCCCTTAACATTCCCCAGAGATGGAATTCGGAGGAGGGTTTTGGGAAACTTTTCCACTAGGGTCATGTATGATAAATTGATGATGTTAATCCTAAAATTTGATGAATCTAAGCTTATCGATCATATATCTCCCACTTTTAACATTGAATATCGGATTTGGAGACTTAGGGTTTATACCCAATTTGGGCATTTGAGTTAAATCAACAATTAATGATTGGGTTATGATTTCCTAGTACTTAATTTGATATTTTCCCGCGAATTTCCCGTTTTGCCCTTGTGGGCCCGTTTTCTCATTTTCTAGGGTTAAAATGGACCTGGTTGATATCATAGCAATCCTAGTATCATTCTTCATGGTTTCAAATATAGAATTTTATGCTTAGACTACTTTGGTTCTGAGCTTCAGAGGAAGGGCAAGTCAAAAGAGTGACTTGTTGTTGTTGCGGTTCGGCGGTCCGGGCGAGTTATGGTTTACCTTTAGTGAGACTTCGTATAGTGAATCACATATTTAGATTATAATGTCGGAGACAGCATGTGAACCTTCGGGTGTGAAGTTGGGATGGATATTGCCTTAGATCGGGCCCTGATGTGTGTTGGAACTAGCCACCCCGTTATGTGTACTTGATTGTCCCATTTTGATGGTTGATGCCACGTGTAGTTGGTAGATATCGAGTTCTATCTTGTCATCTTGATTTGGATAGAATTGACATACCCGTGGTTGGTATTTGTACTTGGATATATTGTTGGCGTACCCACTGTTGGTATTGTGATGTGATACTTGTTGGCGTACCCCGTTGTGGTACTTGTGATATTGAACTTGATCGATTTACACATGCATTGCACGCATTCTCTTATATTCATGCATGGCTGATACCCGGTGATGATTCGGTATCGTTGATTGAGCGAAACTGATATTGGATAAACTCTTTTACCTGAGTGATTGTAAAAAGGCCGTTGTCCGAAGATCCATGCCGGAATCGTTGATTATATGAAACTGATATTTGATAAACTCTTTTACTTGAGTGATTGAGAGATGCCGATGTCCGAGGTTTAATTCCCGGAATCGTTGATTGCGTGGCGATATTGACGGACTTCTTTTACTTGAGTAGGACGAGATGGCCGATGTCCAATGAGCTATTCCGGCATCGTTTGTTGAATTGCCGATTCCAATGTTATTCCGGAATCGTTGTTAGTGCATGAACTCTGCGGGCCCCCTAGGGTGGTGCCGGTGAGACTCTCCATGTAAGCCAGTAGCCAGGGTCCCGTCTGTCTGTTGGGCAAAGATCCGGGATGGGTGGGGTGGATGTCATTTACTTGTATGACTAGACCAGATATTGGGGTGGATTTCATTTACTTCCGCACTTGTTGATATTATATTATATTATATTATATTATATTATATTATATTATATTATATTAGTGAGACTTACGTTATTTTACTTTCTTCCGCTATTTTATATTATTTGTGAATGTTGAGTTAAGGGTTCACCAATCGAGATGGGAAAGGTAGGTGTAATGCTTAGCATGAAGGAAAAATGTGTAATGTACGAAACGGGAATTGCGTTAATTTAGTTTTATTGTTGGCAAATGATTTTTTTGTTAAAAAATTTAATTTTTGTTACCATAGTATTGATTATTGTTGCAAAAGGATTTTTGGCAACAACAAAAAAAAATTGTTGCACGTTGTTGTAATAACAGCCGTTGGGAAAAGTTCATGCAACAAAATTTTTTTTTTTTTTGTTGCCAAAAGTATTTTTTGCAACAATAATCAATCTATGGCAACAAAAAAAATTTGTTGCCAAATATTTTTTTTCTTGTAGTGCCGGAGAGAGAAAACAAAATTCATGCAATCAATTGTCAAATTTGTGTATTTTTGCACCAGCATCTTTATATGAAAATTCTTGCTAATGCTTAACGATGCAATTCTGTTTCAGAGCATTACACATTTTTCCTTCAATATGCATATGTCAGGTTGTTGCGGTCATACAAACATACTCTTCCACTTGAGAATTCAACTGTTGAAGAATGAAATGAAGAAAACAAGATTTTTCAACTTCACTCTCCTTCTCATTCAATTATAATTACTTTTACTAAAACTTAGATCTATACATTTATTAAAACAAGGCATAGAGTAGGTGATGTGACACTCTCTAAAGCCAAGAAATAAAACCTACTTATATCTTTTCTCATTAATTTGAAAGTAATTACCTACGTATTCAATCAATTAATTTGATAACGGGCACCTAATTAAATGGAAGTTCAAACAATATATCATCTTAAATGACTTTTGTAACCGACGCTACATTAAATCCCCAGACTCAAATACATGTACTTATTAATCTTGCATTGCCCAAGTTGAAGGATATAACACTACATTTATATGGAGGATTATTTGCTTAGAAGATGGGAGGTTAGGCTCTAAATTCTGATACCTTCTGTTTATGTTCCTTTTCATGTCTAGAAAGCCTTGTCATTCATAAAAAGCTTATTCTAAAGTAGCTAGCCAATGTAGCTGATCAAACATTTGGCCCCATCAGAACAGTTGCATCATTCACAAGTGAGAAGCAGGCTTTCACGGAGTATAATAAGTCCTCACAAAAGGGATACAGATCTGGTGTACATGAAGGACTTGCAAGTGGCTTAGGCTTAGGATCAGCCGATTTTATTCTTTTCTGCAATTATTTTTTGGCTTTCTGATACGGTGTAAATATGATGCTTTGACTTCTTTAGTTTATTTTTAAATATACTAAGCTAATTGATAATTTGCAATAAGATCATAAAAGATAGTATATTATGTCATCATATAAGTCTCTTAATTAGACTAAAGTTCTACTTTGACATAATAGGTAACGACAAAGTATCATTCTCTCTTGGCAGTATGGAAACAATTGTCAAATTAATCGAAAGTTTTTCATTAATTCATGTCAGATACAGTTGGAGAAATTAAATCTCTTTGCTTACTTTGATTATCATAAGTGTATTGAGCGATTTTATAGTCTTAAGAATTAATATATACTGTTTCAATTTCAATATTGTTGTCAGGGTAGTTTATTTGTCACAAGGTTTTATTTCCTTTAAATTAGTGTTTATCTTCTTCTTCTTTTTTCAGTTTAAGTTTCTATAATCCAGCATTTATATAGTTGTCAGGGACTCAGGGGTAGCTATGATCGATCAAAGAGAATACCTCCACTTCTTATTATTTTGAGAAGTAAATTTTAGATACATTTTGAGAAGTAAATTTAGCCATGAATCATGATATCGCCTCTAAAGAACATAGCTATTGAAGAGCTGTATGTAATGTCTATTGAAGTCAAACTTGTAATTCAAGGTGAAAAAAGAGTAATTCAACTCAGTGGCTATGTTGTGAAAGTTGTGCACAAAATTCATTGGTTTTTTATATTCTTAAATCTCACGAACAACTAATTTTGAGACTTTTTTACTTTGGAATTTTTACTGTCGTGCAAATGAAACTACATCTCTTTTATTTTCCGTCCATGTTTAAAGCAAATATATCGGTGATTTTCTTTTGGTTTGGGTTTTGATATTTTCGCGCAGGCAACTTCACTAGTATATATATAAAAGCGGTAAAAGGCCGTGAAGAGGCATCACAGAATCACAAAGTTGGTATTTATCTATTTTTACAGAATTTAGAGGGATAAAAACAATTTTATGGCCTTAAAATTAAAATCCCCAAATTACAGACGCCTCTTAGCCTCTTGCACCCCCAAGGATTATAGCAACATAATATATCTCCCTTATTTTCCCATCACGCTTCCAAATCTTCTTCCTATTCTAGCTGCGGTCGCACCTTTTAATTAGGGCTTCCTCAACATATCCTCTTCCTAACCAGAAACATAGTACAATCACAATGAAATTCATCTATGGACCATACCTAGCGACCTTATTGAAAAAATTAATGGATGAATTCCAAAATCTTTTCCCAATTGACAAAGGCCAGAGGTTTTGCTTCGTAACATCTCTGGAAAAATTTCTTCTCAAATTTTCAACTTTTGAAAATTTAGACTCTAAAGATTGCATAATGGGTGTTGAAGAAGTTGTATTATTCGTCCACTGCTCTTTTACATGTCTATTTGAGAATTCATGCATCTGAAGTTGCATTGATTGCAAATTCTACATTGAATGTTTTAGCAGCTGTGATGATACATGGTGCAGTTCTCTTTCCTTTTTCTTAATTTTAAGGTAGTACTAAAATTTTACTGAATTGATCAGTTGATTCTTTTTGTATATACAAATTTGAGAATTCACCTGTTTCTTCAATTCTTCAATTTATTTTTCGCCTGCTCTGTGCTCTTTGTTGGTGTCTTGGATTAACGCTCTATTTGTCTATTATGATTGCCTACAAAATGGTGTTTTTCCTAGTTTTGGCTTTGCATAACTGCATTGTGGATTTTTTTTTTAATCTTAATTTGTTGAATTTATGACTTAGTAGTATCGTTCTTTATCAATATATCCGTGAGTTAACTGATTTAAAAATAATCATTATATATCAATCCATTAGAAATTGACAAATAGAAAAAAAGGGTTTTGGCACAATTTCTAAATGTAGCACTGTCTAAAGAATTTGCGTTTTAGTTTTGAGAATGCGTCTCTTAGTTCTACTTTTTTTTCCTTGCAATATTGAAAATGGAAACCCCGTTACAGGAATTAAGCTTTTATGAAATTTCCTTAAAGTTTTCACTATAAAGGTTGGTGCTTAGCTCTCTTGGTTCAATTGTTCTTCAATACACCTAATTCTAAAAAAAAAAAAAAATACTTGCATACGACGTAGTGCAAGGTCTGCAAGCAATTTCCTTCTTTTTTAATCATTGAACTCTCTTTCCAGAAATGAATTTAATAAAAAAGAACCTTTCAGATAAAAGTGAAAATATCTTATCATGGTTGTGTAATTAGTAACAGTCAAGAATGTTGCTAAGAATAGACAAGGTTCGTACAATGGCGATTGTTCTTCAAAACAATAGCTTTTTTCTTAAATACAGGAAAAAAGGCCTTTTAAAAGTTGAATTGCTTTCTTTAGGAGGGGCTCTATATGAAGCTCTTTTATGCTTCTAGGTATCCATTTTCTTATTTTCTATATATTCTGCTCAGTGTTAGCTTATCGTTTGAGAATCGGAGAGGTTAATTATATTGGTTGATTTTTTGAATGCAGACCAAAGTACAAAATGAAGAGATCCAAATTAATGCGTACCTATTGACTTTCTTTAGGCGAGTCATGACAGGATCAAGATTATTCATATCCAGTAAGGCTGTGAATTCTCATGGAGCTTTTATATTTATGTTTGTTTCATCACTTGGAATGTGAGGCAATTTAGAGGAAAACACGTTTAAGAAAGATTTTCCCCCGTAGATTTCAGATGAGTCCTTTTTTCTGGATAAGAAAGCTATACTGCAGGGATAAAAAAAATTATGAAGTCTGGTTATCTTTTCATCTTTACTGAATGAAGTGGTAACTTCTCTCTTTTTGTAAGTCCTTTTTTTGCTTATCAGGAGGTGTCTTGATTTTTTTTTTTTTTTAAATTTGGGTTTTTCACCCGGTATCCGGTACCCGCATTAGAGCCCAACTATATCCAGATTCGCGCCGCGTAGAGCTCAATTTGGGGGAAAGCGCTCTCTACCAAGGATTTTTTCATACCCAGGACTCGAACCCGAGACCTCTGGTTAAGGGAGGATGCAGCTCCATCCGCTGCACCACATCCTTTGGTGATAGGAGGTGTCTTGATTATTGCTCTTCCATGGTAACCATCTTTATAAAAAGGGAAAAGGGTCAAAAATATCCCTCTACTTTGGGAAAAGAGTTAAAAATATCCTCCAAACTAATTTTAGGTCAAAAATACCCCTCGCGTCATTAAAGTTTTCACATATACCCCTGTCTTAACGGAAATTCCCAAATCCGTGAAGATAATTCGGTTTCATTTTTTAAACCCGCTCCATTATTTAAATCCGATCCAACTAAATAAAAACCTATGATCCTACAATCCCCTTTAAACATGTAGACCAGGGTGAAAAAATGTGATCGTAGGATCATATGTTTTATATAGTTGGGTCGGATTTAAATAATGGAGCGAATTTAAAAAATGAAACCGGATTATCTTCGCGGTTGGGAATTTCCATTAAGATAGGGGTATATGTAAAAACTTTGATGATGTGAAGGGTATTTTTTATCCAAAATTAATTTGGAGGATATTTTTAGCCCTTTTCTCAAAGTAGAGGGGTATTTTTGACCCTTTTCCCTTATAAAAATATCTTTTACTAAAAAAATGAAAAGTTAATGCAAATTAAGTTACAGCAAGTCTATCATGTCATCTCTTATCTTTAGTTTACCATTTTTTTAATATCTAATCGGTAATTTGCTATCATTTTATATCTTGCTCATCTCATCATCTTATTTTTATTCAATTAAGTCAGTTTTCCATTTGTATAGGTTGTAGTTAATGAGTTCACAAGATATGGGACTATGGGAACCCTTCTTGTACACCAAGCAAAAGGGAAAATCAGGGATGTCGTGTTTGTTGAGCTGCAAAGGTGAGTTTGTTTATATGTCTATTTCCGGTTTATGTTTTATATTTTAACGTGCTAATACATGAGCACATTTTGTTGATTTGTAGTGAATATTAAGCATTAAACTCTCTTCTGATGAGAAAAAATTGTACTTTGTGACCCGATAAATGTTGTTGCTCTGGAGGGCAAATTATTGTTGCATTACTTTTTGGCCCTTCTGTGAGTTACATGAAGGAAACTTCATCCAAAGTGCAGTTGTATCAAAGATACAAATTTTGTTGAAATCTCTTTTCTAAGTTATTGTCATTGTATTTATCTTTATTATTTGTTGCATTTAAGGTATTCTTTAGCTAAGATATATGTTAAGGAGATGATATAAAAAGGCATGTGAATCGTTAGGAAGAATCTACCATACAGAGTTGGAGTTTTGTGAACAAAGTCTTGTGAGGTTAATAGAGTTATGTGTTGTGCAGGTATTTTGGAGTTAGAATGCTCGGAAAGTGAAAAAACGAGGAAAATAGGCAATCTGTTCTGATAAGCATAAGGACGGACCGTCAACATGCTCGACGGCCCGTCAATTAGCCTCATCGAAAAGTTCCTGCGAAGTGACAAAAACATCAGAGCATACTCAGATCGTCGATGTGCACCGTCCACATGATCGACGGTCCGTCGAAGTGCTTTGACGGTGGAATTCCTGCAGGGTGATAAAAGTGTACTCAGATCGTCGAGTTGGTCGTCGAGCATGTCGACGGCCGTCGAAGTGCAAAGACGACCCGTCGAAGTGCTAGCCGAGATGGAACGGGCTGGGATTGATTATTCCGAGTTTTAACTTGTATAAATACTTTTAGGTTTTATTTCTCAGACATCTGGAGTTTTAGACTTATAGTAATTACTTTTGAGTCATCATTGCTTTTGAAGATTTCAAGACAATTACATTCATTACTTTCAAGTTTATTCGTAAGTTCAATACAATAATTCAATTATGCAATCTGCAATCTGCAATCTTTTATTTTTTTCTTGTTGCCATGAGTAGCTAAACACCTTTACTAAGGTTGTGAACCTAAGGGTGGGTGTTTTGTGATTGGGGATCGTGAAAGATATACACATAATGTATTGTTAGGGTTTATTTGTTCTTCGTATTCATCATATAGTTAGTGGTTGCAAACATTAGCTAACACCATAAACTTTAGTTTATTTGGGAAAATAGCTAGGGTTAGGTAAGAACAAATAACAAGAACTCAGGGCTTTAAACCTTGTTTAATAAATTCACTTAAGAATAAAAGGAATTTACTTGGCATAATTAACCGGTCTTCAGCATACTTTCTTATCTTTGGAAAAAGCATGAAAGAAATAATCTTTTCTTATTGGGAAATAGTTTACATTCACATAGAGGTTAAGTGCATCCATACAAAACGATCCATTTAAGTATATCAAGATCGATACCCATGATCATACACTTTATCTAATGGGGACACAACCTTGGTTCTTTTTACCCATATATTTACAACTTTAAATTTCCAGTCACTTTAAATTAGTCAACAAACTAAATCAACTACAAAACCCTTTTCTGGAATACACCAGGACCGCAAGATTATTATAATACTTGTTTAGTAAACTTTTCACACCATATTCTCTGTGGGATTCGACCCCAACCTCGTTGGGTTACTAGATTTGACAACGTCCGCGTTATACCATTAATAGGTGTAATTTGAGCGTATCAACAACTCACAGTGCAGTTCACTATGATTATTGTGAGTAATAATTCATTTCTTCGACACGCCTAGCTTTTGTCTAATATTCTCTGTTATTTGTAATATGGCGAAAAAATCTAATCAGTAATTAAGGCGAGCTACTCTACTTTATTGGCGTCAAAATCATTGTATGTTATGCAACATAGGGATTAGCACGTGAGATTTTTCAAATTTGGTTGATATAGAATAAAAAGACAAAATAGAAAATGGAGTTAGACGTTGTCACAGCTGCTGCTTCTCCGAAGAAGTAAACTAGAGGTAACTTTTTGTTTTCGTTTTCCGCTCATGATACTTTGGCAGATTACTAACGCTTTTTAGTTGAAGACTTCTGCAGGTTTGATTTTAGTACCTTAGAGCTCAAGCATCTAGAACTACACTTGACAAAGTGGATTTTATACAAATGTACTATTTTCTATTAATTTTATACTAAGTTGTTTACAATACCTTATGCTTATTGAAGTTTAAGAGTATGGAAATAAATTTGTTGTAACATGAAACAGCAGGGAAGTTGCACCAGGAACAATGTCAATTATCTCAAGGATAGCTATACCTTTTCTGTGTTGTGTCATCTAAATCACTTTGTAAGCCTTTTCTTCAAATGGTATATTTTCCCAGTTGCAGGATCTAGCTTGCAGTGATCACTATGTCTTTAGGCAACTCATGAACATGACATAACATGTTCCATCAATACATTGATTGATGGCTAAATATATTGAAATTATCCTAGAGTTACTAACTAATTCACCTTAAACAACTGAAGCTTTAAGGAATTATATTGGATTTGACACATCTAACCGACCTAAATATGCTGCCATCAAATTATACATAATTTAAGATCTTACTTATAAAGAGATCAAAATTGTGCTAAATTCATCTCTCATTGCAACAAAGTTGATCTAAGAATCTTTTTTGGGCACTCGTGCAAAAGAAAGTATTCTACTGTAATATTGTCCTTATCTCTTATATCTGATGCAGGTCAAGAGTCAAACCAATAGAGTGTCTCTTGCCTTTTATACTACTGAGAATTGAAGCTCAAGTCAGCATATAATATCACTTCCATGAAGGTACACATTCATGTACTTGTCTATTAGAGATGTGATCTTTTCTATTTAGTTGAATCTGAGATTTTTTTGATTGGCCAATTCTAGATATAGATTTTACCATAAAGGTGTGCTTTAATGTTTATGAGGATCTACATATAGATTTTGGCATTGTGAAGGAACTCAGCAAGTGTGTCGATGTGCCTTGATATACCGTGCTATACACTACTGATATACCAACAGCAGTTAGGCTCGATTAGTTAGTTGAGCATGAAGTTAGTTAGGCTTCTAATTGTAATTATGATGAGGCGGTTAGTTACTTAGTTTGTTAGTCTTAGCTGTCACTACATTACAAAGCTAGATCAATTGTATATATTGTGCACCATCATGTACATTTGGGAACAATGAAATCTATCAGAATTTTCTCAACTGCTTTCTTCTTCTTCGAGTTCATCCATATTAATTTCAATCAGTTACTGATTCTCAGTAACTTTACATGGTATCAGAGCTTTACAATTTGCAGATCGAGAGGATTACTTCAACAATGAAGTGAAGAATTCGAGGGATCTGCAATTGCAATCAAAATTCTTTCATTTTTTACAAAGTTTTTTTTTTTTTTGGCGCGAAAATGACAAGTGTTGCAAATTCGAGTAGTACAGCTGTAGGATCGATGATCACAACCATTGATCATCATCATCCATTATATCTGTATCCATCTGATGCAGTAGGATCGTTATCTGTAGAAATCACATTAATAGGAATGGACAATTATACATTATGGAGTAGAGCAATGAAACTAGCTTTGCTTGGGAAGAGCAAATTAGGATTCATTGATGGATCTGTAAAGAGAACAGATTATCAAAGAGATCTCGAGAGATTATGGGATCGATGTAATGCAATTGCAGTTCCGTGGTTAATAGGCAATGTGAGTAAAAATCTGCTCAGTGGAATATTGTTCAACACAGATGCACATTACATATGGAAGGATCTCAAGGAGAGATTTGACAAAGTGAATAGTTCAAGAGCATTTCACTTACATAAAGGTATCTTCACTCTCACTCAAGGAGTTTTACCTGTTTCCATGTATTATTCAAGGCTAAAAGATTTGTGGGGTGAGTATGACTCAATTGTCCCACCACCCTTTGTGATTGTCCTAAGTCAAAAGAATATGTGTATCATCTACAGTACCAATGTATGTTGCAGTTTTTAATGGGACTTGGTTATAGCTATAACCAAGCTAGGAGTCAAATTCTTATGATGCAACAGACTCCAAATATGAATCAAGTATATGCAATGATTAATCAGGATGAGAGTCAAAGAATTATTGCAGGATCAAGTCAACTAATGCAGGATGTGATGGAGCCATCTGCTATGTTTACAGCCAGGAATGGAAATGGGAATTCAAGGCCAAAGAGACCTTATAATCCAAATTCCTTCTATGACTTTTGTCACATGGAAGGACATGTGAGAGCTGACTGTGTTAAATTGATGAAATGCACTTTTTGTCATAGAACTGGGCACTTACAAGAGAAATGTTACAAACTTATTGGTTATCCTGAAGACTTTAAAGGGAAAAAGAAGCAAATGCAGTAACAGGAGGTGACTTACAGTTGAATGAGCATGCTGCAGTACAACAGGAGTTGCACTATCAAGCACACAACTTGCAGCAGATACAATAGTATAGTCAGTATTCCCCTTATCAACCACCTTAGTTTATGACTCAATATTCTCCTTATCAACAGCCAGGATTGTCTCAAGGATGGGGTCAATATGCACAACCAGGATCAATTCCATATGCACCTAGTCAAATGGCTCAGTTCACTCCAAATCAGCATCAACAGTTGCTTGGGATGCTCAATAGCAACAACCACAAATCAGACAAATCTGAGACTAGTGCCAATGCCAACATGGCAGGTAACTATGTTCTTGATACTGAAAGTGAATTTATTTTGAAATGGATTGTGGATACAGGTGCCTCTAATCACATGATTAGTCATCAGAAATTTTTACAAAGTCAAGGTTTGATAGAAAATGCAGGTAAGGTGCAATTACCAACTGGTGACTCAGCACAAGTTTCACATATTGGAAATTACCAACTAGGTGGAGGTGATGTCCTTAGAAATGTTCTTTGTGTCCTAGATTTCAAGTTTAAGTGTCAATCTCAAAGCTAGTAAAGGAAACTGCTCTGTGTCTTTCTATCCTAAATGCTACATATTTCAGGATCTCTTATCTGGGAGGGTGAGAGAAATTGGTAAAGAGAATGAAGGACTCTATATACTGAATCTGAGCACACATGTTCAAGGAGGAAGAGTAAATAGGTGCATGGTTGTTACACAAGAAGCTAATGCGGTGTGGCATCGAAGACTGTGTCATGTGCCTATAAGTGTCTTGAGGAAATTGTTTTTTTTCAAGAGTAATAAACAATTTACTTTGAATAATTGTGAAATTTGTCCCCTTGCTACACAAACTAGACTCCCCTTCCCACATAGTTATAGTAGAACTATTGATATTTTTGGTATGGATGTATGGGGGCATTATATAAGGTTGAAACATATAATGGCATGAGATACTTTTTCACCATAGTTGATGATCATTCTAGATGGACTTGGATTTTTCTGATGAGACTTAAATCTGATGTGATTATGCTATTAAAACATTTCTTTATTGAAGTAGAAACACAGTTTGGCAAGAAAATCAAAATAGTTAGATCAGATAATGGGACTGAATTTTTCAACCAACATTGCAAAAAGTTGTTTCTCAGTAAAGATGTCATACATGAAAGCTCTTGTCCATTGGAGTAGTGGAGAGGAGACATTCCTTGAAGAGCAATTAAGTTTCAAGCAAGTCTACTTGATAGATTTTAGGGATTGTGTATAGAAGCTGTAGTATATGTGATAAATAGGATTCCTTCTACTGTATTAGGTGACAAATCACCCTATGAAGTCATGTATAAGAAGTCTCCTACCTTGGCACACATGAGGATTATTGGTTGTTTATGCTATGCTACTAATCTCACCAAGCAGGATAAGTTCGGTCCTAGAGCTGTCAAGGCAATACTTGTAGGATATGGGACTTCTCAGAAAGGATACAAACTCTTTGACATGGATAATAGAGTATTTTTCATGAGTAGAGATATAGTGTTTATGGAAACTATTTTTCCTTTCAAAGGTTGTGCTCTTGATTAACACAGTCAAGCCACACCTCATAAACACTTTTCTTTTGATGACTTAGTTGCTAGTCCTCCAATTCATAGCCTTGGCCTTCCTACTGTTCCAACTATAGCTGATCCCCCTATTTCTCACACCTCAGATATTGATCCTGTCTCACCACCTCTTCCACCACCTACTACTCATGATGTGAGAAAGTCTACAAAACCCTCTAAACCACCCATATGGCATAAAGACTATGTCACTAAAGCTGGTTCTACCAGTTGCAATTACTCAATTGCTTCAATCATGGATTATACAGGCTTGTCTCAGAAGTATCAGAGTTTTGTTTCCCAGTTTTCTTTGGAAGTTGAACCTACTAACTATATAGAGGCTGCTAAACATCCCAAATGGATAGAGGCAATGCAGACTGAACTTCAAGCCCTGGAGGATAACAAAACTTAGGAGTTAGTGTCACTCCCTCATGGCAAGAAGCCAATTGGCTGCATATGGATTTATAAAGTGAAATACAAAGCCAATGGAGAAGTTAAAAGACTGAAAGCTAGACTTGTTGCCAAGGGTTACAACCAGAAGAAGGGACTGGACTACCAGGAGACATTCTCTCCAGTAGTCAAAATGGCCACAATAAGATCAGTTATTGCAGTTGTTGCTGCTAGGCACTGGAACATTCAGCAAATGGATGTAATGCCTTCTTGCAAGGTGACTTATATGAGGAGGTGTATATGACCATTCCTGAAGGATTCTGTGGAAAGAAGGATAAGAATCAAGTCTGCATACTCTTGAAATCACTCTATGGCCTGAAGCAAGCTTCCAGGTAGTGGAACATCAAACTCACCACTGCTTTGACCTCATCTGGTTTCCACCAGAGTACTAGAGACTACTCTCTGTTCACAAAGTGCCATAAAGACAAAATTGTAGTTGTCCTGACCTATGTTGATGACTTGTTGATCACTGGTAATGATGATCATTTGATACAGGAGACAAAGAGAGCCTTGCAAGCAGCTTTCAAAATCAAAGACCTTGGTGAGCTTAGATATTTCCTTGGCATTGAGTTTGCTAGAAGCAAGGATGGCATTTTGATGCACCAAAGAAAATATCCATTGGAGCTTATTTCAGATATGGGACTTGCAGGGTCAAAACCTGCATCTACCCCTATGGAAGTTAACTAGAAGTTGACTACAGCAGAGTTTGATCACTACCTTCAGAAAATTCAAATCCTCTTTTGTCCAATCCTACAACTTATCAAAGAATTGTTGGGAGGCTGCTTTACCTCACAACTACTAGGCCTGATATAGCATTTGCTGTGCAATGCTTGAGCCAGTTTATGCACTCTCCCAAAGAGTCTCATATGGAGGCAACAGCCAGGCTTGTTAAGTACATCAAACAAGTACCTGGATTGGGGATTTTGATAAACTCACATAGCCTCAATCACCTGAGTGTGCATTGTGATACAGATTGGGGTTCCTGTGTGAACAGCAGGCGTCTATCACTGGATATTTGTTCAAATATGGTTCATCTCCCATTTGTTGGAGTTCTAAGAAACAAGCCACTGTCTCTAGGAGTTCAGCTGAAGCCGAGTACAGGGCAATGGCATCCTCAGTTGCTGAAGTTGTTTGGTTAACAAGACTGTTTCATGAGTTAGGAGTGGAGATTATGCTTCTTATTCCTTTGTCAAGTGATAGAAAATTTGCACTACAAATTGCAGCCAACCCAGTATTCCACGAGAGGACTAAGCATATTGACATCGACTGTCACTTCATTAGAGAGAGGATCCAGTCTAGATTAGTTTCACCACATTTTCTTCCTTCAGCACAACAACCTACTGATCTATTCACCAAAGCACTTAAGAGAGGGCCTCACAATCATTTTATGTCCAAGCTCGGTATGAAGAACATCTTCATAGCACCTAGCTTGAGGGGAGGTGTGAAGGAACTCAGCAAGTGTGTTGATGTGCCTTGATGTACCATGCTATACACTACTGATGTGCTATACACTACTGATATAGCAACAGCAGTTAGGCTCGATTAGTTAGTTGAGTAGGAAGTTAGTTAGGCTTCTAATTGTACTTAATGAGGCGGTTAGTTACTTAGTTTGTTAGTCTTAGTTGAGTCTTAGATGTCACTACATTATAAAGCTAGATCAATTGTATATATAGTGCACGATCATGTACATTTGGTAACAATGAAATATATCAGAATTTTCTCAACTGCTTTCTTCTTCTTCGAGTTCATCCATATTAATTTCAATTAGTTACTGATTCTCAGTAACTTTACAGGCATGAAGGCGTACTTTAATGTTTGTGAGGATGGTAAATAACGTTTCACTTGTCATATGATTGCCTGTGCAATATATCAGGAGTTGTCAGAGCTAAAGAGAGATAGAGAGAACAAGAAACAAGTTAGAAATGAAAAAGGAAACAACAAATGATGCAATTTTGCTTAAGAGTCTGGAACTATGTAATATTTTAATCAACATTAGCAAAGCGCTTTATACTAGGGATAAAGAACATAACAATTTAAGTAACTGGATAGAGCTGTCTATTTAGTAGCTTTAAGCTAGATAAACACATTGCAGACAGTAAATTTCACATTGCATTTAAGATATAAAACGAAGATTCCTAGCTACAAAAACTCTTTATTTTGCAATATTTATCTTTATAGAGTCTGATAGAATAATATATTGTATGCCATCCTGGTCCATTTTACATCACTTAACCCCTCTTAATTGGTGAATGTACTCCTTATATCTTCAGCTTTTGAACTAAAGCCAAGCCTTTTAAGTGTACAATGTGACCGCCTTATATTCAAATGAGTTTTTTTTTTTTTTTTTTTTTTTTTTTATCAATTCATAAGGATCAAATGGAGTTAAAGATTTCTGTAGCACCATTTAACCTCAAAATGATCCCCTCTAGCCAATGCCAATGACAATGCCCCCTACCAGGCCACCACCATTGCCCTAGTGCCCAGCATTTTTTTGGCTGCCCGCCAAAAGCATTATGCCAACCCACCTTCTTTTCAAGTTTGAAATCCGAAGAGAGCAAAAGTGTCTATCATTCAAGAAAAATCAATTAGATGGTATCAAAAAATTTCCTTAACGATAATGTTTGAAAGATTACCACTATATTTAGAAATATAAAATGACGATGTCACTGAATACCAGTAAACTGTAGTCATATCCTATACTATTAGATATTATAGATTGTACCATGATCCATCAATCACTGCTGTTGGTACGGAAACCACAAGAAGAAGAAAAAAAGAACTACATAAGCTCAAATAACTACGATCAAACTTCTCTATAATGGCAGCGTTTGTCCGAAAATTTTATGACTACTTTAGTGAGGTGTTGTTATGTATGCAGTATCAAGATGACATTTGATGTTTAGATTTGATTTAGCTGTTATAAATAAAAGTACGCAAAAAATCATTTGTCTGTATTTTTTATGTTATAAACGAAACCAAAATACTTGTTAATTTTAAAATCTCAATCGAGTTTCATATTTCATTAATTGAAAATTGAAAAGACAAATAAATTACAAAGAAATCCATACCTATTTGTACGGTAATGATAAATAATTAAAATCTAAGGAACATATGTAATCAAAATTAACCTAAAGTTTAAATATTATAGATTTGACGTAAGAATTCTACAATTGTATGTTGTTTCATAAAATTTCTACTATTAATGATAATATAACGCTTGAACTGTCGAAGATTTTTATCAATACTTTCAACGAAAGGGAATTCAATAGATTTCCCTTCATGGCTGTCTAAGAGCTTAGTAAGATAATTGAGGATTTTTAGATATTTGTACTTGAAAATTTACTATGTGCATGACATTAATGATGATTATCATGAGTATTTAAGCCATCATAATTAATAATTTAAAATATTCAAAAGACATATGAAAAAATTACAATAAAAAAATAATTTATTTAACTCTCAAAAAGCGAAAAATATCAATACAAGGAGTACAAAAGAGAATCACAAGGAGAAATTTTGGCAAAACCACGTGGTAACTCAAAAAGCCCACAGGTGGACCACTTAAAGTAGGTCTTTTCTCACTACAATTACGGACCCGTGGGCCAGATAAAAAATATTTAATTAAAAACTAGATAAATAAAAATAAGTAGAGTGCTAAGAATCACAAGAAGATGAGTCAAACTCAAAGTCTACATAACCCATCGTATATTAATATTATATTTATCAAATACTTAATAATAATTGTTAAGTTCTAACCAAAGTTACAATCATATCTTTAGTTGAAGCCAAACTTGAATTATAAAGCATCAAACTTGTATTAAGAAAACAAAACAGTAAGAGCACCATGTACAACTAAAATTGTATTGAAACCAACAATCTATTACGAAACCTCCATATATCATGAACATTATTAACATCTGAAAGTATTGAATAATTCGTAGTTAAAAGTATTATTCGGATAATTTAACTTTAGTTTTTGACTTGGATGGCAACACCACGTTATATTATCTTGTAAATATTTAGATTAGAATTTAAATTTTAAAAATTATAAAAAATATTTTTATAAAAAAAAAAAAGTGGGCTGGCCCGGTCCAGCCTGCAGCCCACATAGGGATGAGTTGGGTTGGCTATTTTTCCTTTTAAGATCCATCAAAATGATGGGTCAGCCCCGCCTAGCCCGTCAAATTTCAAAGCCCGCATAAGTCAGTTCTGGACTGAGCCGGCCCATATTGACATCTCTTGACTGGCATCTGGCGAATGAAGAAATTGCACTGTTTTCCCTTTAAATGGGCTGGTCTTTAAATTTTTTTTTCCCTTCAAATGGGGTTGTCTTTAATTTTTGTCCCTCGCAATAGAACTTATGGGTGGTGGGGCATAAGTTGTGGGATATTAAAATGCGAAAATATAAATTTATGACCTACAAAAATTTATTTGCTACCAGGGATAAAATTAAAGGTCAGCACCAAAATAGGGACAAAATTGCAAGCGAATAGACATGGCTAGGATAACTCTTTCCCAGAATGATGAGGCACCATTTCATAATCATGGTAGCTTGTTATTTATTTTCCTTGTAATTAGCTGAGATTATCCCTGGATGTCATTAGTCCATCTATCTAGAGGCTCACTAGATAATTAAAACTTGATATATAATTTAATATATCACAATTACTTAATCATTATGAGTTGGTGCCCCTTAATTTATCCATTTGTCAGCTACTTGTTCATATTGCAATAGTTTAATGTCAACATGGGATCTTCCCATGAAATTAAAACGATACATAAAACCAAGAAATGCTCCATCCTTTAAAATAAAATTAAACAGTAGAAGATCATCACCAAACCTTCAAAATTATTTGTACTACAATGTT
This sequence comes from Lycium ferocissimum, assembly GCF_029784015.1. Classification (NCBI taxonomy): domain Eukaryota; kingdom Viridiplantae; phylum Streptophyta; class Magnoliopsida; order Solanales; family Solanaceae; genus Lycium; species Lycium ferocissimum. Next base: position 203,039 of record NW_026720753.1, read on the forward strand.
TGCATTATTACCCACTAAAATCTTTTTTTAAAGGAAATTATTTTATGTATGGCCAAACTAATAGAGATATTTATATTTACCCTAAAAATCATTACCCCCCCCCCCCACCCCAAAAACTCCGACACACAAAGATGTAACTCCTTAAGGATGCAACTAGAAAGAACAGAAATCAACGTGCAATATTAACATTCCATGGAACTACTTTTATTATTTTGACTCTCAAAACCTACTCCAAAGTTAAAAAATGATCTCTAAAAGAAAGACGGCACACCTCGAAGATCGCCACCGCAGAAGCTAATCACACTCTCTGATGAAGATTTCTTCGTTTACATCGCCTCCGGAGCTTGCTTTTCACTTCTTTTCTTCTCAGATCTGAGTGTTGATTCACATGGTAAAAAAACAAGAGTTCTGTATCAATCACGTCCCTCCATCACTTTGGAGTCTGCCAGAAGATATGAAAAAAGATCCAGATGAACACGCCTACTAATATAGGACATCAAAATGTGTTTCACATGCTAAGATAGAAACAAAAACTCGGATTGACAGCTGTTGTTTTGACCCAAAAATGTTGTTGCAAGAACTCCAAGTAAACTATAATCTCCATTCGGCACCACAACCACCGTTGATGGCGGAGTGTATTTCTCAGATATGTATTTATTTTTGTGTTGAATACATAGAAAGAATCAGTTGGATCTTTACCGGAAAGCAAGCGCCTTTGTCCCTTTTCCGTTTAATATATCACAATTACTTAATCATTATGAGTTGGTGCGGCTTAATTTATCCATTTGTCAGCGACTTGTTCATATTGCAATAGTTTAATGTCAACATGGGATCTTCCCATGAAATTAAAACGATGCATAAAACCAAGAAATGCTCCATCCTTTAAAATAAAATTAAAAAGTAGAAGATTGCGCATCACCAGACAGCCTTACCTGTACTACAATGTTTGCATTATTAGGCCACTATCTTTTTTTAAAGGAAATTTTACATAGTGTAGAGAACATATAAGAGATATTTATATTTAATAACTATACATTATTTTAATTACATTTGGAAAAATGGATTTGAAAACCTATCATAGTTACATTATATATTTAAAGTAGAATACCTCTACTTTTATTATTTTTATTCTTGATCGAAATTATCCATCAAACTTTGAAATCATTTTTTTTTCCATCATTTAAACCGCCGGCCACCACGAAATCGCCGCCGGAGCTCCAGCGAAATCCACTGCTCTCAGATCTGGCACCTTTCTCCTCGTCATTACATCGCCTCCGGAGCTCCGGCGAAACCTACTGCTCCCTCTTCTCAGATCTGAGTGTTCAATTCACAAGTAAAAACAGTCTGTATCAATCAGTCTCATCACTTTGGCAATATGCTAAAGATATGAATGATCCAGATGAGGGAATATGCTACTAATATAGTTGTTCACTTTATCTTTTTAAAATGTGTTTCACATGCTAAGATAGAAACAAAAACTCGGATTGACAGCTGTTGTTTTGACCCAAGCATGTTGTTGCAAGAACTCCAAGTAAACTATAATCTCCATTCGTCACCACAACCACCGTTGATGGCGGAGTGTATTTCTCAGATATGTATTTATTTTTGTGTTGAATACATAGAAAGAATCAGTTGTTAGAAAGAACTGGTTTGGTGTTTGCTAATGTAGAAGATTTTAGGATGGCAGTTACTCAATATGCATTTCAAGAAAGATTCAATTGAAAAGTTTTTTTTTGAGCCTGGAAAAGTTAGGGTGAGATGTTGCAAAGAGGGTTGTATTGGTTATTGTATGCTAGCTTGGACAGTGCCACAAATGATTTTGTGGTTAAACCGAATATCAAACCTATTTGATTGTTATACTTCAACACAGGACCATCTGTGAATTTAAAATATTCTGAAAACTAGATACAAGGAAAGAATCAATAAGCAACCAAATTTGAGAATTGTAGATTTTTAGGGGCTCATTAAGAAGGAGCTAGATTTGTATGTCGGAAAAAACAGTGAAAAACAAAATTTTGCAAAAGATTAGGGGTGATCATGTTGTTGAGTATGGCAGAACATTTGATTATAGAGATGAGATTTTAAAATCCAATCCAAGTACTACTTGTGTTGTTAAAGTTGGAGATAATACAGAAACTGGAAATAAGATCTTTGAAGGGTTTTATGTTTGCTTTGATGCCTTAAAGAAATCATTCTTTGGAGGTATTAGAAGGTGTATTGGTTTAGATGGATGTTTTTTAAATTGGTGGCAGTTTGCAAGGATGAAAACAACTAAATGCTGCCTATAGCTTGGGCAGTTGTTGAATATGAGAATAAATTCACTTGGAAATGGTTTCTGGAATTGTTGAAGCTGGACCTTAATCTTGGATATGGACATGAACTCACATTGATTAGTGACATGCAAAAGGTACTGTTTCTGATTTTTTTTTTAGTTCCTTTTTTTATTCATGTTTTTTAAAATATATGTTTTTTGACTTTGAAGTTGAGATATTGAAAAAGTTCAAACTGATAACCAATGTTGAAAAAAATGTGTCTGATGTCCTTTAATTAACAAATTTACAAGGGGATAAAAAGAAGGAATCTGTTTTGGAAGCTTGCCCGCCCCCCCCCCCCCCCCCCCCCCCCCCACTTTTGAACCTGAAGTTAAGGTGAAAAGAATATGAAGATGCTTGGAGAGATGGTTTGCATCATATATATATATAAAAAAAAATTTTTTGTTTTGTTATTTAAGTTATTAAATGTACATCAAGAGAAAAGAAAATAACATGGCTGAAATGTTTAGAATATCACATGATATTGGCTGCAAGATTCAAAACAATTATCACAATGTTGGAAGAGATTAGAGTAAAAATGATGAGAAGAATCGGTGAATTAACATTGTTTTCAAACACTTGGATCACTGATATTTCTCCCATGGCTTTTAAGATTTTACAAGAAAACATTGACAAGTCAATGAAGTGTTCCTTGTCTTGAAATGGTAAAAGGGGTTTTGAAGTTAGAGATCCATGGGGCTATACACATACTGTTGACATCCAGAGGCAGACTTGTAGTTGTAGATCTTGGCAGCTTAAATATACCTTATGCTCATGCAGTTGCTGCAATACATCACAAAGATTATATCCAATTCATTTTTGGCAAGCTGCTACAACAAGGAAACCTATCTAAGCACATATGCTCATTTTATTCAGCCAATGAACAATATGAAGATGTGGCCAACTTCTAATAATCCAAGAATAGAGCCACCAGTAATCAGACAGCTTCCTGGAAGGCCACCAAAATCTAGAAGGAAGGAGGTCTATGAAAGTAGAAAAACAGGACTGATCAGCAGGAGGGGTGCTGTTATGACTTGTAGCACTTGTCATGCAAAGGGACACAATAAAAGAGGATGTCCAACAGTTCCAAGGCAAACCACAGAAACAGCAGATCAAACAGTAGAGCAAGCACAGGTAAATGTATGAAATTATTTGTTCAAATGAAGAACTTAGAACTTAATATTCAACATATTGAAGACATACTAGGTTAGAACAAACAGAGGGGCAAACAAAACGGATAGAACAGGAAGCTGCAAGTTATGGAAGGGTCAATGCAAGTTCAAATGCTAGTGGTGGTGCAACATATCAAAGTCAAGAAACTCAAGGAACAACTAGTGGACCTGCTGCCCAACCTTATAAAAGGCCAAGAATTGTGGGGTTGATGGATTTACTACACTCAATGTAAGTAAAGTTTGCTCATTTTATACTAAATTCTTACTGTTTTTTATCTGGTCAATTGAATAATTTTTTTACTTTTTATGTCATCAATATGTGCAGCCTGGAATGCCAAGTAGAGGAGCTCCAATGAGGTCTGATATTGTTACTGGAGATATTGGCTACACACCCAAACCAGGATTCAAGTGGAGGGGCAAACAAGCCATGACAAGTAATACACTTGACAAAATTAGGGGTGAAAGAATCATCAAAGGAAGGTCAAAAGCTGCTGCCATGAATCAAAGCCAATGTAGTACATCTAAAAAACCATGGAAATAGTTGGTTTAGTTGTTTTGCTACTGTTTTTGTTGGGTTGCTATTAGTAAAAAACCATGGAAATAGTTGGTTTAGTTATTCATATTTTTGGCTTTGTATTAAGTGGCAAAACCCTTACTTGTAGCATTTTATGCAACAGTTTTTTGGCTACTGTGCTGTTTTTGTACAGTAATTGCGCTGTTTTTGTGCAACAATTAATGCAGGTAATGATATTCAGCTTATTTGTGTTGTTTAATGCAGTTTAGTGCTGTTTTTTGTACAATTTTGAGCTTTTTTGGTGCAGTTTTGAGCTGTTTTTGGTGTTATTTTTAGTGCTGATTTTCAGTGCTCGTTTTTACAGTTTTATACAGCAGTTTGTGCTATTTTTGGTGATATTTTGAGCAGTTTTTTAGTGCTGTTTTTTTTCTGGATTTTTGAGCTGTTTTTGGTGCGGTTTGTGCTGTTTTTACTGCTGTTTTGAGCTGTTTTTTTAGTGGTGTTTTTTACAGCATTGTTGAGCTGTTTTTGGTGCAGTTTGTGCTGTTTTGGGTGCAGTTTTTTGCTGTTATTAGTGCTGTTTTTTTGAGTTGTTTTTTCTGTTTTCTACAGCAGTTTGGAGTGCTGTTTTTCAGTTATTAGTGCTGTTTTTTTGAGCTGTTTTTTCAGTTTTTCAGTGCTGTTTTTTTTACAGTTTTATACAGCAGCTTGTGTTGTTTTTGGTGCTATTTTGAGCAGTTTTTAGTGCAGTTTTTTGAGCTGTTTCTCCCAAGTTAATCTTTTGTTTTTACAGCAGTTTTGAGTGCTGTTTTTCAGTTATTAGTGCTGTTTTTTTGAGCTGTTTATTCAGTTTTTCAGTGCTGTTTTTTACAGTATTATACAGCAGTTTGTGCTGTTTTTGGTGCTATTTTGAGCAGTTTTTGGTGCAATTTTTTGCAAAATTACTGCTATTAGTTTTAGGCTACATTAGGAGAAGGTGAGGCCGGGGAAAATGCATTCTGATATTAGATGCTTCTTGAACAGGAAAGATTACTAATTTGCAGTACCGCATAACGATAAACGACATTATATTACATTACATTAACGCAAAATTCATATTACTATTGGATAAACAACATTACATTACATTAACTAACGCATAATTCATGACAATACAATGCAATACCTACACTAATTTAAAACTTACGCAAAACAAAGAGAACAAACAAAGTTTCATCTTTGAGTTTATTCGGACAACATCAACAAAAGATTAATAAGACACCTAATAACAAAAGATCCCTCCAACAAAAGAACGATTAAATATACAAATTGGTCGTCGAATCATTGAACTTGACAAAAACTTGAGCCTCCGTCATCATTTGATCTTGAAAAGAAGTCTCCGCAATCAAGTCCCCGTGTTTGCATCACACTCATTCAACATTGTTTCATAAAACGTTATTTTGTTTTTCCAAATCTAGAAGACTATTCCCCAATCTGATATAACCCATTTGGAAACAATAAAATTAAAGAAGAAAAAAAAGAAATTTAATCATCAATTTGTTCCCGATCCCTCCACCTAAAGAACTTGCACGAGTTTTCCTAAAATGGGTGATACAAACGAGTCAGTTAACATAAAAACAGAAACAAACTAAAAACAGCAACAAAATAAAATCCAAATAACGATTGTTTGAACATACTGGAAAGACATAGGTCTTACTGAAAAAAATGCAAAGTACAAGGGGGCACGACTCAAAAATCTTCTTCTTGGATAGGGATTATCCTCCACCAAGAAGTCTGCAAGGTCAGCAAGTCCCAGAAAATGTTTGCATCACACACTTTCACGCAACATTGGATCAGTATCATCTTTACAAATGCGAGTCAAGCTACCCTTTGACATGATTTTTCTCAAACCCTAACTAGAAGAATATAGAACGAGTTTTATTCGTTGAAAAAAAACATAGACTATAAGTTAGGAAGACAATAAAATTAAAGAAGAAAAAAAGAAATTTAATACCTTTTTCAATCTGATTTTGGGTGATAGAATTTTACTTTGGGAAGAAGAAGAAAAAGTTGAGAGTATGGCTGCTACTGCTACTGACTTTAACGTTGAAGAAGAACATGAAAACTTAACGTTCTTTTTTTTTTAAGTTTGGACAGCCACGTGGCAAAATGTTATTTATGATTGGCTTTTTTGAAGCCCAACTTTATTTCAAATTTCTTCATGCTCCTATTATCAGAGCGTGCACACACAAGATTTTGCCAAACCAGGTCAGAAATGTGTATTTATTACATATATAAGTGGTACAGAAAAGGACCAAAATAGAAACATTTTGAAAACATGCATTTTTCTATGGTCTTACGTGTGGAAAAAAAAATGCAAATTGCTCCAACAAGGGGCCAAGGACACTTATATGTATTCTCTCAAAAGAGTTGCTCACCTACTTTATCTTGGATAGAGCCATAGAGCATTACATTTCTTACCGTCACATTTGATTTATTGATTTTATAAACATTAACAGGTTCAAAAGCAATATGCAGAAAACGTTATTTGTGAAATAATCAACCTTAAAATAAAGGGAAAAGGGTAAAAAATGCCCTCTATTTTAGAAAAAAGGCTAAAAATATCCTTTGTTACAAATTTGGGTAAAAAATACGAGAATTATCAATATGTGCAAACGTCATTAAAGTTTTTAAATATACCTCTATATTAATGAAAATCCCCAAATCCCCAAAATAACCCGATTTGGTATTTTGATTTATCGTTATGGTATGGATTATCTCCATTTAAACTCGATCTAACTAGCCATAAAAAATGAATGCGACCAATATTGTTCGAGTCCTACATTTGGAGTCACTAGGCATAGTAAGCCGGAAAAACTCAGACATGATTGATTATTATTTAGTTTGGGTCGGAGTTAAATGGAGCCTAGTTTAAAAATGAAATCGGGTTATTTTGGAGATGCCCAAATGTCTCTAGCTAATGTTTGGCAAAGATATTTGAAAACGGATTTATTAATCGAGACGAGTGCGTACGAGGTATGTATTTTTGACCCAAATTTATACGATCGGGGGATATTTTTAGACTCTTATTCGTTTTTGGAAACCAAATGATGACTCAATAAAAAAAACTTTTAAAAAAAGTTTGTTTTAAAAAAAAGTCGCCGTAAAGGTTCCTGGGATTGCCTCGATTTCGTAGGTGACGTATGAAAAAATGATGGTTAAAGGCTTAACCGGTCAACACCCGTCCGTGGGTCCCGCGACTCTTCTTTTGTAATCCCGACGACTTTTGAAAGAATTTGATATCCCTATTCCGATTTCTAAGTATGATCCTTTTTACTTAGCATTTCCGAGTCTATTGTATTTGTTTTGGTTAAACTCTCTTTCTTTTACATTTTCAAACTTTTTTACTTACTTTAGCCATATATTAATCATGCGTCGAGATTCCGAAACTTCAATATTTTATATAGAACCCTACTTATTTTTGTGCAATGAATAATCTAGGCTCAATACATCAAGGATACGCAAAACTTCAGATTCTCATTTTAGTGGTTGAAAAGTGCTCGAAGTCCAATTTTGTTTGAAGACTTGTTGTCTTTAGCTTTAAGTTATTTATGTTTTAGGGTTTCGTGTTATTTTTAAATTAGTGCATAACTTTATTTCGAATATGTCACAATTTTTTTTATTATCAATTTAGGATGTGACACTATAAACGATAATAAAGACTAAGATAATATTTATAAATATAAATAGATACGCAAAAAATATATAATATTTACTTTAACTGTACAACACTATTGTATATACACTATCGTGGATGGGTCCCACATGTGGTATGCTAGAGACTATTCTTAGGCCTAAGGCTCATACCATCCTCACCGCCCTTGCCATCGTCTCCATCCCCCTTTTTCCTCTTATTAAGAGGGCGCTCTAAGCCATGATCCTCCCTCGCCCTTGCGCCCTTCTACATAACGTGCTTCTTCTTAGGATCTAATTCCACTGGTACGCTCGGAATCTCAGTCGATCCGGGTCCGGAAACGAGACCTCATCCTCGGGGAGATGCCACCACTGCGCGCCGAAGGATGAACCTGAAAAATATATAAAAATTAGTATCAATTTTTATTTATATTGAATAGATTAACGTTTGTTAAATAATCAAACCTGTGTATCGACGGTGCCCGAGTAGAGCTCATGCTTGCCGGGCTCGAGATGGGTCCGGTGCGTACTACGAAGTAGTCTACATGGAGAGATGTTGTTCGAAGTCCAAATAAAGGTTAAAAAAAATTAAAGCAATATTCACCTTATATTGAATAAAATTAATTTTCGCTAAAAAATCTTCGCTCGTGGCTCGACAAGCCTCGAAATTTAAGACACCCGCCCGCGGCCAGCCACCAGAAAATGCCCGAGCGGGTCACTCGGTGGACCCACGGCGCCGAACCCTAAAATATGAAAAATTATGAAATAATAAGTAACATATATATTTAAAATAAGTACTTTAAACAATCAAATAAGTATTTTAAATATTCACCTTATATTGAATAAATTTAATTTTTATTAAAAATCTTACCTATGGCTCGACTTAGCCCTACGAAGACACCCTCCCGCCTCGGCAGGCCCATGAGAAAAAGCCTGAGTGGGTCGCTCTGGTGGACCCCCTGGCGCGAAACCCTAAAATATAAAAAATACGAAATAATAAGTAACATATATATTTAAAATAAGTACTTTAAATAATCACATAAGTATTTTAAATACTAACCGGGATTAAAAAGTCATCGAAGTCAAGCATTCTGGGACCATCTAAATTGCTCACTAGCCGCTCATCATCTATTGATGCGCGAAATGCCGTCCAATCGATGTCATCACGTTACTCCATGTACGCATTCTGGCTCGCCTGAGATGAAGAACCAGGTATCTCCGTAAGTAGGCGCGCTGGCGTAAACGCAGGGCGACGGCCCGCCGAGCCGCCACCGGCCCGGAACAACACCGGGCGGGACGGGGACTAAACGGGAACTACCATTTGCCTCATCTACCGACGGAGTCCTCCACCACCAGGTCCTCTAGCAAAGAAGACCGCGTCCTCCTCGCGAAAGCCACCGCGCGCCGCCTGATACTCACCCTCTGGAATAGAATTATCCATGCGCCCAACCTCTCTTGCCTGTCGGATACCGTCCTCGGATATCCGTACCATCTCCGCAGCAAACCCCGCAAACTCGGGGTTAGACGTATGTTCTAACCCCAATATACATAATCGTTGTGCGGCCACCATAGCCGGCAGCGGCGTGCTACACGAGTAGGCAGACCGCCGTGGGTCCGCGCCCAACTCTAGTCCTGGCGAACCTCCGCCCGGGAGAAGAACACCAACGACAGCCGTCGCCGGGCATCTAAACGGGGATGCGAACGGTCACGGTGTCTCGCATCATCCGCCCGACGTGGCCTCAGGGTGTGCCCGTGCTGGAGCCACGTAATCCTCGGCGGCCTGGTCTCGATCCTGCTGTACCTCAGGCTCTGGGGACGGAGATCTCTCACGCCGCTGACCTACCGCAGGAGCCCTACCCCTGGCTGGGGCAGCCCCGCGGCCTCTAGCTTTACCACTCCCTCTCGCTATCGCTCACTCTCTTGTGCTAGCCGTAGCTGCGGGCTCTGGCACCTGGTCTCGGGCTATCGTAGCTCGATTCCTCACCATCTATGAGAGAAGAGATAAGAGTCGTATACCAATTTTGTTTGTTCCGTATACCAATTAGAATAAAGTAGCATCAAAAGAACGGGCGAAAGTGAGATTTCCTAAATGTCTTACAACATCTGCGCATAAGTGCGAGCTCATCGTACCGATCCACGACTCTACTAGACACGCTCTTGTATTATAGATCGGGCAACCCAGTATCTCTGATACCAATTTGTCACGACCCAAATTAGCTAAGTCGTGCGGGCACCAACCTTTTTCACCTCGGTAGGCGAACCCTCAACCCAACCATAGTAAAAAAAGAACCAATTAATTAAGTAAGCGGAAGAAATAAAATCACGTAAGTCTGACGATAATAATATAGAAATATGCGAAAGTAAGGAAAATACACCCCAAAGTCTGGTCTAATCCATACAAGAGCATCTAACGAGAATATACAAGTTTGGAATATCAATAATACATCCAGTCTGAATATGTCTCAGAATAGAAAATAAGACATAAATAAAGAAGAGTCTTCAAGGTGGCGGACGTCTCGTGCTTACCCTGTAGACTCTAAGCAACTCTCGGAGCGACTATCAGCCACGAGAAACGGAGGTCGATCCCACATGAAATTCTGCATTCATAAAAGAATGCAGCAAGTGCAGGTCAGTAAAAAATCACAATACTGGTAAGTATCATCGGTCGACTAAATTTAGCTAACATAATCCAGACAATAAAGTAAGATAAGCAGGTAAATCAAAAAGTATAAGTAAACACAAATCAGAAACCAAGTACACGTCGTCACCCAAAGAGCAAGATTCAATCCCAAGTGTGCCAAGTCTCAATATAATCAATCCGAATCCAAATAACACAAGTATATCACCAGATCATCAACATAAGCCATAATGCAATGCAATAATGTATGAAATATGGATGCAATGCAATGCTGTGTACACATATACTCCGGACGAAAGTATCGACGTCTCGGTAGCACAACCCATGGGGGACCTGCGGAGTCCATGTACCTCACGGTCCGGCGACAACCTGGATACCGCTACCTCAAGATCCCGAGATAAACCTCGAGAATCGCTACCACACAACCTCGATTACGGGACAACCATCGGATATCGATCCTCACGTCACTCTCATCCAACTGAGCCCAGCTCGTCATAGTGTTTCCTCAAGAGTCATCAATGTATCAACAGTATATCATGAAGGATGAGAATGCGTGCAATATATGAGTTCAATGCCAATAATCAGATCAATATCACAAGTACCAAGCAAGGGTACGCCAACAATATCATGAAAAGGACACATAAGCCATATAGAATACTATCCTCGTATTAAACATCAATAAGTAAGGTACCACAATATCATGAGCAAGATATATCAATAGTCTCCAATATCTACTATCACCACGCGGCATCAAGCCAACAACAATAGAACAAATCAAGTCACAACACAACGGCGTTTACATGCTTTCTCCGATAATATTATCTAAATATATGCTTCGCTAAACGAGGTCTCACCATAGGGTAAACCATAATCTACCTGGAAGGCCGAACAACAATAACACCAACAATCACTCCTTAGCCTTTCCTTTCCTTTGAGCCTCGAAATCAAGAAAGTCTAAGCATATTCGAATCATGGAATTAGAATCAAGAAGAACATAAAAAATAAAAATAAAAAAATAAAAAAAACTACTACTATCAAGACCCAAATCCCCAACCTATGGAATAGAGTTTATGAACTAGAAGGGTGAAATTAAGATTCCAAAGGTCCCAACATGAAATTAAACCTCTAGGTGATCAATCCCATCAATAGCAAGCTAGAATAATCAACAATTCACACAATTTCGAATTCTAGGCAAAACCCTAAATTTGGGTATAAACCCTAACTTCCAATTCCACAAATTAGCGTCTAATTAGGAAGAACTTATGAAATAAAGGATTCTATCATCAAACAAATGCTTAAAGAAGCTAACCCAACCAACAAACCATGATTAGAAGCCTAGAAAGAATATTCGTTAAACCCACTTTTAATTTTCATCACTTAATGAACTAACAAGATAAAAGGGATTCTAGAATGATTTGGGATAATGGAATAGCAAAGAGATTACAAGAACCTGCACTAAGACTCTTCTCCAAGAATACTCTAGAATTGCTCTCAAAAGCTCAAATTTCGAAATAATAATAAATGAGGGACTTAGGGCATTTAACACTTCATTTAAAGAACTAACTACCCGTCACCCGATTCTGCGACAAGATTGCCGCTCCAACGACGCCGCCCCAGCGGTCCCATGTCCGCTATAGTGGTCAAGCCCAAATGACACAGTCGCCCATGCGTGGCAGCGATCACTATACGTGTACCGCCGCCAAAGCGGCACCGACACAGTAAAAATTTTCAAGTTTCACAACTCAACCCCAATTTCTGACTAACTCCCGAGGCCATCTGTTCACAAACCATATAAACAGATACACATAAAAACACGCTACGAACGCACTCGTGGTCTCGGAATTCCCAACGGAGGTCTCGTTGACCGAGTCAACCCCCGATACCTTAATCCAAATTCCCAACCCAAATCCCAAAATGCACCCGAGTGCATTGGGAACCTAACCAAATATGCACACAAGTTCTAAATGACCATCCGGACCTCTCAGAATCGACGGAGTTTCGAAAAAGGTCCGTTTACCCAAAAGTCAACTTTGAGTCAATTCTTTTTCGCTTAAAGCCAACTTTTCCCAAAAGTCACCAAAACCAACCCCGAACACCTCGGGAAGCGAGTCAACGGTCCCCTCAGGTCAAAAGTGAGATAACCAAGATCGGGAAAGGGTCAAAAGTGCCGAAAAGACTGTAACGGCCAAGCGGGTCGTTACACTCGATCGTCCCGCTAGTAGTGTCGGAGCTCATGACGAACATCGGGGGGTATATTCTGTAAATGCCCAAACTGTCGTAAGACACTCTCGGGCATGTGGTCCTCAACGATGTCTAGGTATATCAATGGACACCGCGACCTCCACACGGCCTGACCAGCCCTGCAAAAGGCAGGCAACCCATCCAAAATAGCAGCGTACGGCGTCCATATAAATAGTTGCATAAAACATAGATACAAATTAGTGATCACCAAGTAGAAAAGATGTTTAATTAAATTAATAGTGTAAAGTTAAATAGTTTTACCGCATCGTCCGTCATCTGATCAAGCTGGTCCCGGAATGGAAGAATATTATGGTGCATATCCACATCCCGGTCAAACCTGCCATCCACCTCCTCGCGTAGGGCATGTCAATACCGAGGTGATGCCTAGGTATGGACTGAAAAGGCAGCATCCTCTCCCACGCCCATAACTGAAAGCGATATTAGAAAATATGATTTTTTAGTCGTCGTTTCAAGAGGTTTGTTTACATTAAAGGAACGCACACTTAAAATATTACCTGGAGAAGAGCAAACAATCCACACATCGCTGATACGGCCAATAGACGCTCGGTACAGGTATCGGTAGATGTACGCCAAAACAACATCGCCCCAGCTCTAGTCTCCCAAGCGGTCCAGATGCTCCAAGAAGATCAAATATCGTAAGCAGACATAGGCATCCGATGTGTTCGGGAACAGGATGCCCTCGAATATAATGAGCAGATAAAAACGGGCATGACCATCAACAACGTCCTGAAGAGTGTCGTCGTCAATAAGAGGCTCTGCGAGCAAATAAGTGCAGAGTGCACTAATCTGCACCCGACTCAATCCCGAGATCCGGACCGCGACACCAGGCACGAAGTGGGTGAGCCTAGTCAACTCTGACACCCATGTCCTCCCAGGAGGAGGCTCGTACCGACTGTATAATGGCTTTCCATCTACCTGCAATCCAAACAAGATCTCTACATCCTGAAGTGTAATCGTGGTCTTACCAGTGCGTAGATGGAATGTATGTGTCTCCGGCCTCCACCGCCCAACCATGGCCGTAATGAGCGCCCAATCATGCTGTACCCGACCAACGAACACGCAATGATAGATACCACCCCGAAATAATAACTCTAAGACACGGGGGTGGGGGGCGCTCGCGTAAAAGAGCCCACGCTCTCTGCAGCCTACGGGACGGAACCTAGTCGCTATCCCTATAACACCAGTCCATAATAACTCTGACCTATGATTTTCTTGCAAAGAAAGTACTAATCTATCATCGGGCCCTGGGTGAACATTTGGATCCATGAAAGTGTCGTGTCTGTAGAAACTAAATTATTCATTATTCTTGAATTTAAAGTGAAATTATATTAACTAATTAATCATTTATAGGGAATATGTGAATTATGTTGTATTATATTTTGTAAATAATTATATCAAATTATAATTATTCTCCTAACTACAATTAAAGAAATAACGAACTAATTTATTTAACGATTAACATGGGATAAATAAATAATTAACATGGGATAAATAATTTCACAAATAAATAAACTCACATTGCCATAATTAACAAATAATAGGAGATTACTATATTTTCTCTAATGAGATTACTATATTTTCTCTAATTAAAATATTAATAAAGAATTAACAAAATAATAATTCATAATCAACAATTAACAAACTAACAATTCATAATCAACAATTAACAACTAATAAATTAATAATGACATAATTAACAAATAATAGTAACAACAACAACAACAACATACCCAATGAATCCCATAACGGGTCCGGGAGGGTAGAGCGTATGCACTACCCCCACCTTAGGTAGGGAGACTATTTCTAAGACCCCGCCAAGAAAAAGCATAGGAAAGGTCGGATACGGGCAAACAAATCAAAGCAATTATGAAAATGAAAACAACGAAAGTAAATAAGCCATTATAAACCAACAACTACTCGCAGAAATCAAGAGACAAGAAACTATAGAGCAATATAACTACTCGTAAGAAAGGATAAACGCGACTACCTACTAGCCTTCTACCCTAATATGAATCCTCCATACCCTCCTATCTAAGGTCATGTCCTCGGTAAAGGTGAAATGCGCCATGTCCGTCTAATCACCTCCCCAATACTTCTTCGGCCTACCTCTGCTTTTTCTGAAACCGTCGCTAGCCAGCCTCTCGCACCTCCGCACTAGGGCATTTGCATCTCTCCGCATCACATGTCCAAACCATCTCAGCCTCGCTTCCCGCATCTTGTCTTCCACTGAGGCTACTCCAACCTTGTCTCGGATGACTTCATTCCTAATCCTATCGCTCCTAGTGTGCCCACACATCCATCGCAGCATTCTCATTTACGCCACTTTCATCTTCTAAAGATGAGATTTCTTGACTGGCTAACACTCCGCCCCATACAACATAGTTGGTCTAACCACCACTTTGTAGAACTTGCCTTTAAGTTTTGGTGGCACCTTCTTGTCACACAACACTCCGGAGGCAAGCATCCATTTCATCCACCCTGCACCAATACGGTGTGTAACGTCATTATCAATCTCCCCATTTCCTTGTATAATAGACCCAAGATGCTTGAAACTATCTTTCTTCTGTATGACCTAGGTGCCAAGCTTCACTTCCACATCGGCCTACGCATTATATCACCGAACTTGCACTCCAAGTACTCGTCTTAGTCTTACTCAACTTGAACCCTTTAGACTCCGCAGTTTGTCTCCAAACCTCCAGCTTAGCGTTAACCCCGCTACGAGACTCATCAACCAAAGACTATGTCATCCGCAACAACATACACCATGGCACCTCACCTTGAATTTGCCGCGTCAATCCATCCATCACCAAGAAAAATAAAAATGGGCTAAAAGTTGATCCCGGGTGCAACCCCATTACCACTGGAAAATGCTCTGAGTCTTCTCCCATAGTCCTTACCTTGGTCTTGGCCCCATCATACATGTCCTTGATCGCCCTAATATACGCCATAGGTACACCTCTAGCCTCCAAGCATCTCCATAGAACCTCTCTCGGCACTTTGTCGTATGCCTTTTCTAGGTCAATGAATACCATGTGCAAGTCTCTCTTCCTCTCCTTAAACTGCTCCACCAGTCTCCGTACAAGATGAATAGCTTCTGTAGTTGGACACCTCGGCATGAATCCGTTCTCTAAGATAGACACGTCTCTCCTCACCCTCATCTCTACCACCCTTTCCCACACTTTCATAGTGTGGCTTAGCAGCTTGATACCTCTGTAGTTGTTGCAACTTTGAATGTCGCTCTTGTTCTTGTACAATGGAATCATTGTACTGCATCGTCATTCTTCGGGCATCTTAGCCGTCTTAAGGATGACATTAAATAACCAAGTCAACCACTCTAAATCCGCCCTGCCTGCAGTCTTTTGAAATTCTCCAAGAATCTCATCGGGCCCGGTCGCTTTTCCCTTACTCATCCTATAAACAACACCCTTAACTTCCTCAACCTTTATACTCCTACAATATCCAAAATCATGACACCTCTCGGAGTACTCCAAATCTCCCAATACAATATCTCTGTCCCCTTCTTCGTTCAAGAGTTTACGAAAGTATGATTGCCATCTCCGTCTAACGAGAGCGTCCTCCACCGCATCCCCGCCATCCTCATCCCCGATGCACTTCACCCGATCCAAGTCACGCGCCCTCCTCTCCCTCGCCTTGGCTAATCGGCACAACTTCTTATCCCTCGCCTTTGTCCTCTAGTTCCGCATACGTGCTCAAAAGTCGTTGTCTTTGCCGTCGTAACCGCTAACTTTGCCTTCTTCCTCGCCATTTTATACAATTCCTTATTCGTTCGCTTCTCCTTATCATCCTTGTTGTCTACCAACTTCGCATACGCCACCTTCTTTGCTTCCACCTTCTTCGAACTTCTCCATTCCACACTGGGCCCCCCTGCGTCGACCACGCTACCCTTCGAGACCCCCAGCACCTCTCTAGTTGCTTCCCTAATGCAACTGGTCGTTCTATCCCACATGTCGGTCGCCTCCCCACTACTCTCCCAGGCTCCCATAGCCCTCAACTTCTCCCCCATCTCCAGGGCACCCGTCATGGTCAAATTCCCCCATTTGATCCTAGGCCTGTCATCCACGACCCTCTTTCTCTTCCTCATCTTGATTTCCAAATCCATCACCAAGAGCTTATGCCGGGTCGTTAGATTCTCACTCGAATCACTCTGTAGCTTTACAAAAACCTTTATCGTCCTTCCTAAGGAGTAAAAAGTCTATCCGCGTCTTAGCCACCGAACTACGAAAGGTTACCAAGTGCTCCTCCTTTTGGGGGAAACTCGAATTGGCTACCACCCCAAAGGCTTTTGCGAAATCCAACAAAGGCAACTCCTCCTCCGTTCCGTCCCGAAATCACAACCTCCATGCACATCATCATATCCCCCCGAAATTGACCCAATGTGCCCATTGAAATCTCCTCCGATGAATAGCTTCTTAGTGGGTGGTATACCTCCCATCATCTCGTCCAAATCCTCCCCAAAACGACTTTTCTCCTCCTCGCCCAAGCCCGCTTGCGGCGCGTAAACACTAATAATGTGCATAATAAACCCTCCAACGACCAGCTTAATCGTCATCAACCTATCACTGACCCTCTTAACCCCTACCACTTGGTCTCTTAAGTCATTATCTACTAAAATGCCTACCCACCATTCCTATCCCTCGACCTACCTGAG
Source organism: Lycium ferocissimum (assembly GCF_029784015.1). Classification (NCBI taxonomy): domain Eukaryota; kingdom Viridiplantae; phylum Streptophyta; class Magnoliopsida; order Solanales; family Solanaceae; genus Lycium; species Lycium ferocissimum. Next base: position 220,278 of record NW_026720753.1, read on the forward strand.
AACCATAACTTATACTTATCCACATCTTTAGCCCTGGATCCTACCCATTTAGTCTCCTGGACACAAGTTATATTATTCCTCCTTTTTTTAAGAATCTTAACTAGTTCAATGGGCTTCCCCGTTGGAGTCCCAATATTCCAAGACCCTACTCGCAGTCTAGAGACTCCCTTAACCCACCTACCCCCTCAACCCTCACCCCCGTCCGAGAACATGACCCTAGTCCACCATCGTCTACCAAAGCCAGTAAAGCAAATATAAACTACTAAAACAGGCAGGAATCAATACTAAAACACAAGTTAGCAATAATCTAGATGAAAGTGTAACTACTACGACAAGAATGATACAAGTCATGCAAGAATGTAAATTAGCTGCAAGGACAAAAAGAAAAAAAAGCCGGAGGTACCATCTCCAGTTAGACAGAACCTGCTCACGCCGGAATCACTGTTCACGCCGGAATCATTGCTCACGCCGGAATCACTGTTCTCATTTCTCTCTCTCTCTCTCTCTCTCTCTCTCTCTCTCTCTCTCTCTCTCTCTCTCTCTCTCTCTCTCTAAGAAAACCCAACGGTCTTCTTCCCATCAACGGTCTACTATTATTAATCTACAAATAATATTAGATTACTATATTTTTTCTAATTAAACAAGTCATAAACAATTAACCATTCATAAACAATTAATAAATTAACAATTCATACTCAATTAAACAATTAAAAATTCATAATCAAGTAACAAATAATTAATTAACCAAAAAAGAAAACAGTAGCAAAGCTACTGCCAGCGATCAACAGCCCAAAAAAAAAAATCGAAATCCACGACTATGAAATGTTAAACATGCTTAGGATATAATGTATTTAACAAAATAATAAAAAAATTGATAGTATAATACCTTGATTAAAGCTTGTTGTAGGGTTATTTTAATCGAGTTGTACGTCGGATTTTTTCAAAATTCGACCTTTGAATCTTGCTCCTTGACTTGAATGTATCGAGAATCTAAACTTTCCAGATGAAATTTGAATAGAAAATGACGTTTTTGGAAGTGGGCCCGAGGTGTTTTCGACCTTTAATGGAGGTTTTTTGTTTTTTAAGAGTGGTGGGGGGGGACCAGTGATGAATCTGACTGGTTTTATGTCGGGGTCTATAGCGCAGTATTTTACTACGCTAAAGGAGAGAGGGGATATCCTTTAGCGCAGTAAAATATTGCATTAAAGGATTTAACCGTGCCGTTACGGTTAAGTCCTTTAACGCAGTATTTTCTTTGCGTTAAAGGTACTCTTGTGCCACTTTTTTTTTCTGAGATATTTTGGTTCAAGTCTTTTCTTATTAAGTCATTTTGGTTCCGGACTCATATTTTTAACCCTTTTCCCAAAGTAGAGGGGTATGACCCTTTTTCCCTTTAATAAAACTTTAGTGAAAGCAAAAAGAGCAGCATCTTGTTTTTAACAAGATAAATATCATACTTAGTATATACTAGACAATTTAAGCTCATGCTCACACGGACCCAATATAACTATGGGAAAATTTCATAAAGAGCAAACATTTGGGGTTAAAACACCCAGCGTAGCTATAGTTTACATAATTACATGGCGTAGCAAACATTCTAGCTTCCCCAGCGTGTATTCAAAATTTCCTGTATTCATGAATACAGTGAGTAAAAATGTATTTAAAAATTCTTTTCGTTGTATTCAAGTTAGCTTTTGCTGTATTCAAGTCGGATGTATTCAACTAAGTTGTATTCAAGTCAAATGTATTCAACTCAACTATATTCATTGTAGTTACTTTTACACTGTATTCACTTTATTATATTTAAAATCGGTTGTATGCAAAAAAAATCCTTCAAAATACACCCCCAAACACTTAAATTTGCACCTAAAAAATTAACGATTACACTCAAAAACTGAATACAATAAATAAAATTCATTGTATTCATCTGTATACACTTCAAAATCACTGTATTCATTTGTATACAAAAAGATCTTCTTCGAAATACGCGAAAAACATTGTATACACTGTATGTATACACAGATCTGGAAAAAACACTTCCGGTCAGATCTGAAAAAGTCCTATCAGATCTGTGTATAAATCAATTAGATTTGTGTATTTTTCGGTAATTCGAACATTAAAGAAAACGACAAATCACAATATTTCTTGCACTGTTGCACTTTCAAAAATCATCGGTATTCTCACCGTCTAGGGTTCCGTCACCGTCTTCTTCTCCTTCACCTTCTTCTCCGTCATCATCACCGTTGAGGATACTTTGTATACAAAAACCTCCGTTAAGTAACCTTATTAGAGGTTCTAATACTATTACTATACTATTAGTGATTGTTCTACGGTTTTGAAACGGAAGAGACCGAAATATGGTGGTGGTGAAGGGCACGCCCCCGCTCCAGTGAACCGAGCTAGAGCCTCTTCTTGAGCAATGGGGGGAGGAGGGGAGAGAGAGAGAGAGATGGGAGGGTTAGGTTGGCAGTGAATAATGTGATGATGGATATTCTACTTTAAATATATATGTAGCTATTAATTGTATTTAACATATTACTTTTAGCTATAGGATGTAATAAATCTAAACTATGGCTACTAAATCTAAATATGTACTGGAGTTAGTAATGCCATGTAGTTATCCCTATAACTAATTTTAAACTTTAGATCAATTACATATTGTGCAAAAGAAGTTTTTATTGTTATTCAGCCTATTTGAGGAGTATTAAAAGAAAAAAAAATGAAGATATTGATTTATTTTTTTAAAAAATAGTATGTACGGAGTAGCTATTTTGACCAGTAATTTGATGGTCATAACTAAAACTTTTGAATAATTAAAGTAACTTAATCTTTCAATTTTGTCAAGAATTGTTAGAATCAAGTACGATAATAATTTTTTTTGTTGTTGTTGTTGTAAGACGCTCAAATTTAACTTCAATTTGTTCTTTACCGTTATGTTATCACATAAATTCATGAGAATGAGTTTTTTTGTGTGTCATTGTCATGAAAGCTATTCATTTCAATTTCTCGCTCACACGTTGAATTAATAACTAAGAGGCGCATCTTTTTATCAAATGAAGCTAAGCATGTAATTTGTCTTAACTGATAGCAGATTTTTTTTTAGCATAATACAATATTTTTTTTTTAATACTTCTTTGATGGAAAATGATACAAAGCACTGCTGTATTCACATTGAGGGTGATTAGCCGAATACCTTTTATTGCAGAACATATAAAAAATTATACTATTTATATTAGGCAAATAATTAATTTTTTAATATATATTTATTAAACCTTGAATACCCTTAAAAAAAATTCTGGCTTCGCCACTGTATTAATTATAGTAGTTAATAGGCACTTATATCATTTCTGTCAATGTAATGAAAATTCTACATACGCAAACCATCAACACATTTTCTTTGAACTTTCCTTTCTAGATTTTAATTTTAAATTCTTTTACTGAAGTTTTTTATGTTTTCAATTTATGATTACATATCAAATTAACAAAAAACAAATAATTTCTTGGCCGGAATATCTTTTTGCTATTCCAAAAAAAAAAAAAATCTTATTAATGTTAATTGGTTATATAATCTCAAATTAAAATATTTTTCTATACATGAATCTGCTTAAATTCTTCCACTTCTCCAATTGCCAATAAGTGTATGTTTAAAATATGGTCAATAAAATAGTTAGCTCTCTATATCCATTGCTTCATTTTATTATGTTGGCTATATATGAACGTAAACCTTGTAGAAACTCAAATTTCTCAATTTTTCATGAAAATAGCAGCATTAAGCATTAGTTAACAATTTGAAAAGTAAAGCAAGCAATCTGTGATTTTTTTTTTTTTGTCAATGTATGTAGATTGAACCCAAAACATATTTATTCTTTTTATCAAATTTTAATTCGGTAAAGTTTAAAATTAAATCAAACTCATATTAATTCATATTCTTAAATTAAATTTTAAGGGTCTATAATGATACAAAGTTCACTTATATTCTCTATTTAAAAAATTACTATATTTAAAATTTCAGTGAATACTCTTAATGTACCTTAATTGCAATTCAGGTAGCAAAAATAGAAAAATTAGTTTGATGTCACGCTAATTTAAGTAGGTGTTTAGACATGCGGTTTGATGAAACGTTTGGACATGAATTTGAAACTCATGGAGATTAAACCATATCAGCATTTGGACATGGTTTCAAAAATTTAAATATAAAACTCATGGTTTCAAACCACCAATATTTGGAAAATATTTTTCTAAACTACTTGTGGGATTAACTTCCACCAACCATTATTTATATTATAAAAGTAGTTACATTACTATTCATGTTAAATTTTCATTTCATTATTGAATTAAAGTTTGATCAATTGATGTTGTATTTTTTAGAAAAGCCCAAAGTAACGTATTAATTTTTTATAGTATAAAGCGATCAATTTTTTTGGTAAGATTGTATAAAAATTGGAAATGGTTTGATAATTTTCACAATTTATAGGCTTTTATATCTATAAGAGAATATACAAGTTAAAATATCTAAATTATATATCCAAACATAATTTTAAACTATGATTTGAAATCATAATTTCAAACCATGTTCAAATGGCTCCTAAGAGAAAAAGAAATTGAATTGGCCTTGGATGCTAATTTTACCACTTACATATTTGTCTGGTCCAGAAAAAGGGCAAAAACTTGTCTGAAACCTTCATAAGGCAAACAACAAAACAGGGCCCACAATTTTAGAAATCTACACGTAGTACACACACGTGGAAATAAGTCAATTCAAAATCTTGCATTGATAGTGACATGTGATTGCAGTAGTTAGGGATACCATAAAAATTAAATCATTGCCTGGTTTTTTAGGAAATTTAATGTTCTCACTGCACAATGTACATCAATTCTGAGCTGGTTTTTTTGTCAACTGACCAAATTGCCCTTGGTCGTCCTAGTGGCTGAGGTTTTTTGACCCAAGCATGTTATTGCAAGAACTCCAAGTAAACTATAATCTCTATATATCTCATATATGTGTTTTTATGTTGAATACATAGAAAGAATCAGTTGGATCCTTGCCAGACGACGGCATCGTTGTCGGCGGTGAAAAAATTTTTGGCGATGTATTTAAGATCTCAAATCTGAGTGTATTTTTTTTTGTATCTCAGATCTCAGTGTATTTCAGTTTATTCGTTATTTTTTTAGTGTAAAATAAAGTGTTTCTTTATGTATTTTTCACCTGTATTTCGAAAGAGATTTTGTATACAAATAAATACAGTAAATTTGAGTACAACTGAATATCCCTCTATTTGTTTGCACTTATGTTGTTTGAATACAACCGAATTTAAAACACAATAAGTTGAATACAGTATAAAAGTAATTCTGAAATGAATACATCCAATTGAATATAACAAAAAGATACCAAATTGGAATACATACATCAGAATGAAATAAATGTAATTAGAAAAGTGTATTTATCAAAAAAAAAAAAAATGTAATCATTTGTGTAAGTTGCTCTTTTTTAAAAATATATATTGGTCGTTGGACTTTTAAGTTGAGATATTTAAAAAGTTCAAACTGATAACCAATCCAAAAAAACGTGTTTGATGTCCTTTAATTAAAATATTTACAAACCCCCGACCCCCAATCACCCCCACCCCACCACCACAAAAAAAATCTAAAGATCCGAGTCCTCATATATGTATATTTTTTTTTTGTTTTGTTATTTAAGTTATTAAATGTACATAAAGAGAAAAGAAAATTAATTTCAGAATATCACATAGGACAAAAAGAGTTGCTCACCTACTTTGTCTTGGGTAGAGCCGTAGAGCATTACATTTCTTACTGTCACATTTTATTTATTGATTTTATAAACATTAACAGGTTCAAAAGCAATATGCAGAAAACGTTATTTGTGAAGCAATCAACCTTAAAATAAAGGGAAAAGGGTAAAAAATGTCCTTTATTTTAAAAAAAGGGCTAAAAATATTCTCTGTTATAAATTTGGATAAAAAATACCCATCCCGTCATCAAAGTTTTCAAATATATCTCTGTCTTAACCGAAATCTCCAAATCCCCCAAAATAACCTGATTTCATTTCTAAACCCGCTTCATTTAAACCCGACCCAACTACATAAAAAACTCATATGCGATCAATTTATTCCCGAGTCCTACACTTGAGCCACTAGGCACAGGAACGGGTAACCCATATGGGTTTATTATTTAGTTGGGTCTAGTTTAAATGGAACAGGTTTAAAAATAAAATTGGGTTATTTTAAGAATTTCTGTTAAAACAAAAGTATATTTGAAAACTTTAATGATAGGAGGGGTATTTTTAACCCAAATTTATAATGAGGGATATTTATAATCCTTTTCCCGAAGTAGAGGGGTACGACCCTTTTTCCAGTTAATAAAACTTTAGTGAAAGCAAAAAGAGCAGCTTCTTGTTTTTAACAAGATAAATATTGTTTTTAACAAGATAAATATCATACTCGGTATATACTAGACAATTTAAGCCCATGCTCACACGGGCCCAATATAACTAATTATAAACTTTAGATCAATTACATATTGTGCAAAAGAAGTTTTTATTGTTATTGTGCCTATTTGAGGAGTATTAAAAAGAAAAAAAATGAAGATATTGATTTTTTTTTTTTTAAATAGCATGTACAGAGTAGCTATTTTGACCAGCAATTTGATGGTCATAACCAAAACTTTTGAATAACTAAAGTAACTTAATCCTTCAATTTTGTCAAGAATTGTTAGAATCAAGTACGATAGTATTTTTTTTTTTTTTTTTTTTGTAAGGCGCTCAAATTTAACTTCAATCTATTCCTTACCGTTATGTAATCACATAAATTCATGAGAATGAAATTTTTTTGTGTGTCATTGTCATGAAAGCCATTGTCATTATCATGAAAGCCATTCATTTCAATTTCTCGCTCACACGTTGAATTAATAACTAAGAGGCACATTTTTTTTATCAAATGAAGCTATGTAATTTGTCTTAACTAATAGCAGATTTTTTTTTTTAGCATAATACAATATTTGTTTTTATCTTTGATGGAAAATGATACAAAGCACTGTTGTAGTCACATTGAGGGTGATTAGCCGAATAATTTTTATTGCAGAACATATAAAAAATTATACTATTTATATAGGCAAACAATTTTTTGTATATATATTTATTAAAGCTTGAATACCCTTAAACAAAAATTGGCTTCGCCATTGTATTACATAGTTAATAGGCACTTATATCATTTCTGTCAATGTAATGAAAATTCTACATACGCAAACCATCAACACATTTTCTTTGAACTTTCCTTTCTAGATTTTAATTTTAAATTCTTTTACTGAAGTTTTTTATGTTTCCAATTTATGATTACATATCAAATTAACAAAAAATAAATAATTTCTTGGCCGGAATATCTTTTTGCTATTCCAGAAAAAAAATCTTATTAATGTTAATTGGATAGTCTCAAATTAAAATATTTTTCTATATATGAATTTGCTTAAATTCTTCGACTTCTCCAATTGCCAATAAGTGTATGCTTAAAACATGGTCAATTAATAGTTAGCTCTCTATATCCATTGCTTCATTTTATTATGTTGGCTATATATGAACGTAAAGCTTGTAGAAACTCAAATTTCTCAATTTTTCATGAAAATAGCAGCATTAAGCATTAGTTAACAATTTGAAAAGTAAAGTAAGCAATCTGTGATTTTTTTTTTTTTTTTTTGGTCAATGTATGTAGATTGAACCCAAAACATATTTATTCTTTCTATCAAATTTAATTCGGTAAAGTTTAAAATTAAATCAAACTCATATCAATTCATATTCTTAAATTAAATTTTAAGGGTCTATAATCAGGGGCGGAGCCAAGTGGTGGCCAGGGTGTTCACCCGAACCCCCTTCGGCGAAAAATTACCATATATACACAAGGTTTTTTTTTTATGTATAAATAGTAGATGTTGAACTCCTTGGCTTCCTGGTTTCTTATTCTTTTATATTTTTGAATTCCTGGAGAAAAATCCTGACTCCGCCACTGTCTATAATGATACAAAGTTCACATATATTCTCTATTTAAAAAATTACCATATTTAAAATTTCAGTGAATACTCTTAATGAACCTTAATTGCAATTGAAGTAGCAAAAATCGAAAAATTAATTTATGTCACGCTAATTTAAGAGAAAAAGAAATTGAATTGGCCTTGCATGCTAATTTTACCACTAACATATTTGTCTGGTCCAGAAAAAAGGAAAAGACTTGTCTGAAACCTTCATAAGGCAAACAACAAAACAGGGCCCACAATTTTAGAAATCTACACATAGTACACACACGTGGCAATAAGTGAATTCAAAATCTTGCATTGATAGTGACATGTGATTGCAGTAGCTAGGGATACTATAAAAATTAAATCGTTGCCTGGTTTTTTAGAAATTCAATATTCTCACTGCAGAATATACATCAATTCTGAGCTGGGATGTTTTGTCAACTAACCAAATTGCCCTTGATCGTCCTAGCTCTTCATCTCACCCTTCTATAGAGTAGAAAATAACATCTTAAAAACATTCTAAGTAGGCGTTTGGACATGCGATTTCATATCATGAGATGAAATCAGCGTTTAAATATGCAATTTCATCTCATGAGATGAAATCTCAAATCATCCAAAAAGGCATGATTTGGGATTTGAAATCATGATTTCAAAAAATATAAATGTAAAATTTGACTCATATGTTTATATTTTTGTAAAAAAAGACCCATAAGTTCGTAGATATATTATCAATCATGTTTACCAACCATTTGTATTAAATATTAATCTGCAAGTTGGTAAAATATATTTAATCATGTTTACCATGTGAGAAGATTATATTAAAGAGTAATTACATTACTATTCATGTTAAATTTTCTTTTTTATTGAAATATTTGATCAATTGATGTTGTATTTTTTAAAAAGGCTTTATAGTAGCGTATTAATTTCATTATGAACTATGATTTACTTATTTGGTAAGATTGTATAAGAATTGGAAAATTTTTAATGGTTTTCACAACTTAACTTTTCTTTTATTCTTTTATTTTTCTTCTTCACCTCAACTTCTGTAGAAGCTCACCCCCCCCCCCCCAAACTTTAGCCACCCCTATCACCTCCACTGCATCACCATAGCATAACAGAAAAGTTGTCAAACCACCACCAAATAATTAATATCAGCACCAAACCAAATCTAAAATTTAAATTAGCATCTATCCAACTTCTTACCCCCAAATCAATATCCCTTAACCTCACCACTTTCACCCTCTATTTTTAGGAGGGAAAAAATTCAATGAACCCAACTAAAAAAGAAAAAAGAATAAGACAGAAAACAAAAGTATTGTTTTTCAAAATCGGCCAGAATTGGAAGAACCACCATTCCATCTCCAATCACAAATAGCATTAACCATCACCAAATTAAACTTTGAAAATTAAATATCACCTTCAAACCACCATTCCATCTCCAATGATTTACCCCAAACTCCATAACAAAAATCAAAAGCAAAAAAAAGATAGAGAATAAGGATGAATCGGAAAAGTCTATAGAAGAACGAACTTGAAGAAACAGTGGAAAAAAGAAAAAGAAAAAGAAAAAGAAAAAAAAGAGTAACCAATTGGGTCTTCTTGGTGAAGAAAGTAAGGAAAAAGAAAATATTAAATAAAATAAATAAAGTAAAAGAAAAAGGTATTTTTAATGAAACAAATGCTGAAATGAATAAAAAAAGGGAAAAGGCTCAAATATATCATCAAACTATTGGAAATGGCTTATTTTTGTCACTCATCAATAGTTTGGCTCATTTATGCCATTGAACTATAAAAAATGACTCATTTATGCCACTCATCAATAGTTTGGCTCATTTATGCCATCACCTGTTACCAAACTAACTCATCCATACCAATTTTTATTAGCTCAGATTTTATAATACCAACTATGATAGGTGGCCTCTAATTAGAGATGTACATCGTTTAATTAAACCAGTCTAATTTTAAATCCCAAATTAATAAAAAATCCGACCCATACACCCTACCCACCCACAATCATAATCTAGTTGGAGGCCACGTGTTATATCTGGTATTGTAAAATCGGAGTTAATGAAAAATGTCATGGATGAGTCATTTTGGTAACGGGCGATGCCATAAATGAGCCAAACTATTGATGAGTGGCATAAATGAGTCATTTCCGATAGTTCGATGGCATAAATGCGCCAAATTATTGATGAATGGCATAAATGAGTCATTTCCAATAGTTCGATAGCATATTTGAACCTTTTTCGATAAAAAAATTAATTTTTTTCTTATCTCACGCACTATTGGAGAGTGAAATACACTCTACATGCCACGTGGGCTCATAAGGGGGTGATAAATCTACTTTGAACAAGAATAAGCGGGTGTTAGGATCCCGCAAAATTTAAGTGTCTTTTGAAAAAAGTGTTATAGTTGAGGAAGGTAACGATGTATTTCCTCAAAAAAAAAAAAAAAAAAAAAACTAACAGTGACTCGTATTGACAACTCATCAAGCTTATCTTCAACATTATTAGTGTACTATGGCTGCTCACGAGAAAAACAAGTAACTCATGCATGTAATTGAGGCAAAAACTTTCCTATAAATAACCCTCTATAACAAAATGAAATCAAACACATCACAAAACAACTTGGTTTGCTTAAGTTAATTCTTCAAAGCAATTAGAAATTTAGCCAGCAAATACTATGGAGAAGTTAGCTCTCCTGGTTGCTTTCTTGCTTCTTGCATCACGTTAGTCCTATTTCCCTTTCTCATAAATCCCCACATTTACTTTTATATATACTTTTTATTCACATTTTTGTCTATTTATTAAAACAAAATTTAATGTAAATTTATTCTATGAACAGTCTTTCAACCTCTCACTGCTCGAAATTTGGAAATCGATGCCTTTCAGCTTGATGTGGCTCAGTCTGGTTGCCCAGGTTTGATATTTTTTTTACTATATATATATATATATATATATATATATATATATATATATATATATATATAGATATATTATGCATTTTACTAATTTCTAATTCTTTCTAATTATATGTAAATTATAGGAGTGACAAAGGACCGATGGCCAGAGCTTCTTGGTGTGCCAGCTAACCTTGCGAAGCAAATTATTCAGAAGGAAAATCCAAAACTAACTAATGTTCCAAATGTACTGAATGGTTCTCCAGTGACATTAGATCTTAGATGTGATCGAGTTCGTCTCTTTGTTAATGTGTTGGACATTGTTGTGCAAACTCCTCGAGTTACTTAAGGGGGAAAAATTACCCGCATCGAGTGTTTAAGTATGTCAACCAGTTAGCCCCATGAAAATAACTTGGAGGTGTATGGTTAATGTCTCCATGTATTACACCATTTGGTGATAAATAAGTGTGGCTTTTTGTATGTTACTATCATCCTCTGCGTTCTGTTTATAATTGTTAACCACTGCATTTTTTATTTTATTTCAACCATTACCTTCGAAAATAAAGATGCAGGTGGAGTGACCAAAAAAAGGATTCTAAAAAATAGAACTCTTGGTTGTCCAAACACCTTATCCAATTCCCTTTTTATTCATTACAATTTACAAGGAAAATACTCTCTCTATGAATCGCAAATTAAAGACACTATTATTTGTCAAAATGGAAACTCTCTTCAGATTGAAGGCATCAAATACTTACTTATCAAATATATTTTAAAAATATATTTTCACTTTTTACTTCTCTGAAACTTGAGAGCCCCCTTTAACTAGCCATATGATCGAAAAAACACAATTTATTTTTTCTCACCTTTTTTTACTTATAGTGGATTAAATAATTAGAGATTCACATCATTTTTTAAATCCAATAAAAGACAAAATATCACATCAATTAATAAACTGATTATTGGATAAATTATCGCACTTTATTTATTATTTTTTAAATAAGCGTGAAAAGTTCAAAATGAAGAGACCATAAAAATAAATTCTTCTTAGATGAGTTAACCCTCCCCACAAGAGCTAAATCACTATTGAAGAATGATTTTGAAGGAAGATCAATAAACTACGACTACAGGACTCGCAAGACCAGTTCTGTTACAATCCCCAAGATTGACTTGTAACTAGAGTATAACTTTAGGAATATGCTCAAAACATCATAAATGGAAAGGACGAACAAAAACAATAAAATAATTCCCATACGTAAGCCTGTCAACAGGTCCTGTTGAACCGGTCAAAACCGGTATTTATTTTTTTCCGGACGTAAATAATTACCATATCCGGTGGACGTTGATAAATTATCCACTTTATTTATTATTTTTTAAATACGTCTTCAAAAATGGGCCAGTAAATCTAGTAGTTCTATCTTCGCAAGACCAGTTTTTCAAAAAATGTGACCGATTAACTTTAGGAATATGCTCAAAACATTTTTTTTAATAATATTTGGTCAAAACGGTAATCGGACACCGTAACCAGAACAGGGACGGTCTTATCTGTTGGAGTTTTTCAAAAAATGTAGTAGCCAACGGTCCATTTTGCAAAAAAATTGTGGACCAACGGTCCTTTTTTAAAAATGACCATTTTGGCCTCCATTTTGGCCTTTATTCTCAACCCCCCCCCCCCCCCAAACTTTTTTTTATACACTTTAACCCATCCCCCACCCCTATATAAATCCCTCTCCATTTCATTTTCATCCAACCAGTTCACTCTTCTCTTTCTCTCAATTTCTCTCAATTATAGCTACTTTACAATAATAAGCCACTTTAAATTTCTCTCAATTAAATACTATAAAGTTTTATTCTAGTTTTAATTTTATATTTAGCAATTATTAAAAAAAAAAATGTTGGTGGAGTTGGTGATTTTGCAACAATCCGAAGTAGCTTCAAAGTTGTGGTGGATTTGCAATTCTAGCCGCCTTCACTTTGATGGAAATTAGTCCGGCAATTTGGTACCTTCGTTCCAACTCTATCATTATTTTCCGCAATTTAATTTGTTGCAATTTATTTTCTTGTGATTTATTTACGTGTGACTTAAATTATTACTATTTAATAATGTCGAAGAGAGTGGGACGTGGTGGCGGTAGTAGTGGTAGTGGTAGGGATGGGTTTATGGAGGAAACATTTGTGAACTGAACACCTAATTTAGGTATTAATATTGGTGGAAATAATTCACTTTTAGATCATGAGGTAATGCAACACTATACCGGCACTTTTAATGAAATTGATGATGATGATGAAACACAAGCCTCCGAAAATCTCACAGGAGATACACATCCTGCACAATCACATACACAAAACAAACTGCCAAAAACTAGTAAGCCAACTGCTAGAATTTGGAAATTTATGACTAAACATAAGGAAAGACAATTATCTATATGTAATACATGTGCAAAAGAATTTGTTTACAGGCAACAAACTAGTAAGGATGGTGGAACGGGTCCACTAACGGGTCATATGAGAGCTAGACATAAAGATGTTTGGGGAGAGAAAACGGGTTCAAATGTGGGGGGTATTCAACAAACAATAGACCCACGAACCGGTAAAATTTTTAGCTATGACAAGAAAAAAGATCGTATAGAAATAGCTAAAATGGTTGCTTTTGATGCTCTACCATTTTCCTTTCCTTCGGGTTTGGGTTTTGTTCTTATATTCAACGTTCTTATAATCTGTTGTTTGAGGGTATTTCTAGAAGTACTTGTAGATCGGATATTATTGATTTATATAAAAAAAAAATAGATTTTATTTGCGCCATGTATTTAATTCTTTAAATTGTAGTGTTTCTCTTACCACCGATATTGGTTTTAGTCTTCACAAGTTAGATTTTTTTGCTATTACATGTCATTGGGTTGGTGATAATTAGGTGATGCAAAAAAAAAAAGAATTATAGCTTTTTTAACACTTACATTATGTTACAACAAGCATATGATTATAGGATTCCCATATAACAAGTTCACAATCATTTTAATACGGAAAGTGATGATTGGATAAATAATAACGATTGGGAAGATGTTAAGGAATATATTGAACTTTTACAAAAAATTTATAATGCAATTCTTACTTTTTCTAGACAATTCTATCCCACAGTAATCGAAATTTTAGCCTACTTAACGGAAATAACTAGAGTTTTATATGAGTATAAAGATAAATCCGGTTATCAAGCGGCTATTTTTTCTATGACAACAAAATTTAAGAAGTATTTTTTTCATCCCAACTTTATTTATATTGGGTTCTCTTTTAAATCCTTGTTTTAAAATGTCTTATACTAGACGATTGGTTGGTCAAATTTATAAATATTTAGAAATTTTCGAGGGAGTTAAACCATCTTTAGTTGACGCCGAGCTCGCGGTTGATGCCGAATTTAGAAAAGCTTTTACTCATTATTCTACTTTTGAAGAAAGTGCTACATCCGTTACTCAACGCCCTACTACTTCTCAAAAAGTAGCAAAAAAGGCTTGTCGGGTTTGTCGAATTTAAAAGTTTTACATTCACATCTAACTCCTTCTCATAATGCAAACTTTGATGAATATCACCTTTATTTGATGCAGTTAAATGTGGATATCAACCAACTAGATGATTTGGACCTCTTAGCATGGTGGAAGAAATACAAGGCGAGTCATCCGATACTTTCAAGAATGGCTCGAGATATCCTTATAGTTCAAATATCAACCGTGGCTTCGGAAAGTGCATTTAGCCAAGGAAGACAATAAATTGGAGACCATAGATACTCATTATCCGGATTTAGCTTGCAAGTACTAGTTTGCATTGGCGATTGGATTAGATCGGAGCGACGCAACCAAAACTTAGAAGCGGTGGAAGGCGAAGAAGAAGAGATTGAAGATTTGATAGCAAGTGGAGTAGACCAAATGGAAGACTTTGAAGATATCTCAATGACCGAATTTAATATTGCAGAGATTAGCGAAATGATTCACACTTTTTGATTTTATTCTTGTACTACTTTTTTGCAACTCATGTATTATTTGGACGTAAAAAAAAACTACAACTTGCAAATAAATGTTATCCATTAATGAATAAAATATATGGCTCATTGAGCTTTCTTCTATTTACTTGTGTTCATATTCTTACTTATATATTGTTATAGCCCATTTTAACCGGGTTAAATTAGAGTACAACATATTGGAGATTCCTATTTTGCTTATTTTAAGGAGTCGCCACCTAATTGATTTTAAGGTGAATTAGGACACCTAATTATTAACTAAGGTAAAGCTAACTAAACCTCCGTTAATAGTCTGCTTAATCAGTGTGATTCTAGGTAAGGGTTCTATATTATCCTAAAGGGAAGGGGTTAGGCATCCTTTAGAATCCGTTATCTTACGGTTATCCGGCCAAACTTAGGTTAATTAATTAAGGCTAAAGATGCGAATGCAGTGTTTGCATTTTAAGAAAACGGTTAAGAGATATTGCTAAGATTTTAAAAGAAAATGTGATGATATCGTGTAAAATAAAATTTACAGAAAATAATAATTTGCATGAAAGATGAGTTTAACTGCTATTTTAGAATAAGACTTATAAAAAGTTGCTTAGACTTTAGGTGAGAGCAATAATGATGCTATTTAAGATAATGCCTATAAAAATATAGTAACTTGCATAAAAGAAGATTTTAAATCTTTGTTTAAAATAAAGCTTATAAATGTTGCTATTGCTTCAAGGGAAGTATAATAATGCTAAAATAAAATTTGCAAAATATGATAATTTGCGTATAAATAAAAGAAAATGCGAGTTTATGCAATATTTTAACAAATATCTGAAACAACTCAAATGATGAGGTATTAATTGATTTTGCAATTTAAAACAAAACATAAAAACGGCTAACGTGAGCTTTCTTCGTCCTTTTATTAACTATACTTTAAACATATGCGTAATTAACTCAAAACTTGAAAAAGTTATTTGTAAAACATATTTGAGTTTATATTTGCGTATTAGTGACGTTTTAAAATATATATGATAGTAAAGATAAAATATAATTCCCTTTACTTAAAATATAAAGTCATGCCATTTTGCAAATCAATTATTCTGAAAATAAATATTAGACATTTTTTACATGAAAAGAGGAAAATGAAAACTTATGGAATTACTTTAGTCTTCCTTAAACTAACTACCCATTGCTAAAACTAAACCCACTAATTTCACTAAGGTTTATCTAAATTAACAAAACAAAAGGTTAGTCATGCAATACAAATTAAATGCATAAAGGAAATAAAATAGAGGAATGAATAAAATTGAATGGGTTCAACCCATTCTTTGGACTGCTGCGTTCCATTGCTATTGGGGTTTGGCCCAATTATTTTTTAGATACCGCCGAGTACATTCGTTGTCTGCCTTCGGGCCTCGGCTTGAAGAGAACTTTTTTTATATCTTTGCTGCGGATGGGCTGGACACGGAGAAGATTTCGTTGGGCTTTTGGCCCAACACCGAATGCAGGAGAAAAACGAGTCCTTTGGACTCGTATGCGGTGATCATGCATAAAACGAAAGGAAAAGGATTAGTATATAATGAAGGACAAAGGCTTAAATAAAGGAACTAAGTACACAACTTGAATTAGCACACAACACAATAAAAGGACACTTAGAGAGCAAAATTCAATGCCGAAACGGAAGCTTGCATAGAAGCTAATGCCATACGAAACGAGATAAAATGGGCGGTGAGGTGAACTCGGCCAATTCATGTTTGTATTTCTTAAACAAAATGGCGGGGAAAAGAATAACAACAAAGATCATATCATGAAAGAATATATTCAGTTTGAAAGAAGAACATAATGAATTTAATCCAGAAGCAACTGCTAAATAACAAAAAAATGAAGTAACAAAGAGCCTTGTTAAGTAGCCATAAGCAGAAGCTGTTAGGGCAGGTATAACAGGAAGATGGCAGTCCAAGAATACTGTAGTAAATTGACTCATAACTACAACAAATCCTAGTATCCATTTATCCCAAGGACAAGTGTAGCCATCGATTGTTTATCCATCCAACAGCAGCCACCAGTCCTTTAGAATGTAACAGATCCAATCTCAAAAATGCAATAAGCATGAGGAGATGCAACAGCAAAGCAGTCAAGCAAGTAAACCAGGTACATAATGTACTAAGGAAAAGATTATGCACAACAGCAACACGAACAGAGGTTCATAGAATGCGAATGCATTCATGAATCATATATTTGCACATAGAAGCACACAACAGCAGTCAAGTGTACATTAGGCGTATCAGCCCTTTAAATCCTCAGATGGGCTCAAATCATTTTTAATGAAAGGAAGCATAGCACAATTGCCTTAAGACTCTTAAACGACATCTTGTTCTTCTCATGGCATTATAGTGCATAGATTTGGCAAGATTCAGTCATATTCAGAGTACACCACCTATATACACACCAAGACATGTAGATATCTTTGTATATTCTATGTATGTCAGTATATATTCACTTTGAGAGAGAAACCCAGAATAAGGGCACTAAGACAAATAACCTAAGACAGTAATTAAGTGTATATCTGAGCCATATGATTTTAAGAAGGGCCTCAAACATCTTCAACATGTCACACATACCTTACTGCCTATGCTCTAATGCACTTATCACACATACAGTTTACTTGGCAAGTAAATTTTAATAGGTCAATCAAATGGATCTTCCAAATTTCAATTAATCAGTGATGATGCTTCCTATTCATTACATGGTTGCAGTCACTGGCAGCAAACAAGTTGAGACAAGGGGGTGTCATTGTGACAAGTACTTGATATTAAGATCATAAGTATTTAGTGCAATCAGTTAAGTGCATACAAACGGGGGGAACTAACTAAATGCCCTGTTTAATAAGATTTAGATAGCTTTCTAAGAAGATGACATATTCACAGTTTCATACAATGTGTTTAGACACTTTCAGAGAAAAAACATGCAAGTACAGGAAGAGAGATAAAAATGGGTAGGAAAATGCCTTAGTCATATACAAATCCAAACATAGAATTATATAGACAGTTTTAGACAAATGAACCTTCAATTAATCACATATACATTCAAGGCACAATCATGATAACTTTGCAATCTATAACAAAATCTAGGCCTCATACTTTTTAAGTTCAGCATATGAGCATTCATTTTTGAATAAAGGAGCAGGACTCAAAACACTCTTAAGATAAACATCGCTTTTGGGTTACCAACTATATTAATAGAGGACCAATCCTACAGCACATCCAAACATATTCGAACATTGTCTGGAGATCAAACATGCTTATGGAAACTAGCAAGTGCTTTAAACCAAACATAGTCCAGTTAATCAACGGATAGGCCACTTAAATGGACATTTAGTGAAAACATTTGGTTAAATAACATTCTAAGGACTCCTAGTCAAGCTTATTAATAATATTCTTATGATTTTAATCAAACAACACAATTGTATTAGCATGTCTTTACCCCAATCATGCTCATCATCTAAACAATAACTCTTAGCCAAGCAACATAGGCATACAAACATTTAACCCCTAATCAATGCTTACTACTATAATTACAACTAAACAAGTAATGTACCTTAATCCCGATAATGCTTATTACTGTAACTCTGACCAAAACAACATAATTATCCTAATCAAATTTACTCTAACCCGGGATTAAACATATAGCATAAACAGTATAAACAACAACACGCGAAAGCAGTCGGCTAAACTGCACAGAACATGGCTTAAGACATAAAGTAAAGCAACTAATGCGGAAGGGTGTCTAACTAAACATGAATCGAACTTAGCGTATAAACACACGACCACGCGTTAAATCGTTAAAGCGAAATCCGCTAAAGGAAGTGTAGCTCACCTACTTAAACACACTAAACTACATTATCATACTTAAACATGCTTAATCGCACAAACAAACCAGCACAGAAGCAGTCTTATCTATCAAACTAAATCAACTTAACTAACATACGAATCACGGAATATTAAACTAGAACGACACAAAAGCGACAATAAATGCAAAATATAGAATAAAAGGGAGGGATGGAGAATTACCTGCTTCGGGTGCAGCGAAATGGGTACGGGGTCTCCAATCTACACTCGAAAACTATTAAATCTGAGCTTGCGATGCTCGGATTCGCGGTAGCAATAAGGCGAATGAAAACGGCAAAATTGATTTGGGTATTCTTGACCCGATATGCAGAAATAAAGCTGATGTACTAATATGCTTAGGGGGTTTTTTGGCGACAAAACGAAAGCTTTCAATTGCTATGGAATTTTTCGGGCTAAAGGATTAAATTTTTTTCAAGGGATTTTGTGCGGCTGAGAACTTAGCTCTTGGGGAATTTCCTGAATCCAAAAAATCCTCCCCTTAACCGATTCAAACCACAACTATTTATAGGGTTTTTTTAGGTTTTGTGTTGAATAAAAGAAAGAGGGCAGGAGCGGGGGGACAAAGATGAGTGGAGAACAGTGGAAAGTGGGGAACAGAGGGAAGTGGGAGCGGCGGTGGTGGGGAGAGTGGAGATGACGATGATGATGAAGAAGAAAGGGAGCGGCGGTGGTGGGGAGAGTGGAGCGGCATTGGTAAGAGAAAAGAAAAAATGAAAGGAAACCCTTTAAGGGTTTCCTTTGTTTTTAACGAATCCGGGTCGGGTCGGACGGGTAATGGACTGGTTGTATTTCTTTTGGGCTGGGTATTTAAAATATGGATTGGGTATTAAAATGTGGCGATGCCGAAAATTGGGTTGGGGGAATTGGGCTTGTGTTTGGACCAATAATTTGGCTGATGAAAGAAACAAATTGGATTTTTAGTTTTGAATAAAAGGCCCGGTCTAATTAATTATCCACTAAGTATGCTAAAATACCCCCTTAATATAAAAAATATGTATTTTTAGTATTTAGATGAAAATAAAATGATTTGTAATATCAAGGACAATAATATGTTTAAAAATCCGGCGGTAGGTAAATACTATTATTAAATTACGTGAAGATAAATGCAAGGCGTGCGCATAAAGTTTGGTAAAATGTCATAATGGTAAAGACAATAATAATAATAATAATAGTAGTAGTAGTAGTAGTAGCGGTAATAAGAGTTAATTGATAGTGACTACAACAAGATAATGAAAGCGGTATTAATAAAAGCTAATAAAAAAAAAAATAAAAATAATCATTTCTTAAATTGCCAAAATTACTATAAATGTAAATAAATATTTAGGGAAGGCGGGACAAAATTGGGTGTCAACATATATTAATAAATAGAAAGTTATATACTTGGAAAAATAACTTAAGTTATAATACATATAACTTAAACATATATATATATATATATATATATATATATATATATATATATATATATATATATTATAAGTAGCTAAGCATATAAGTTAAGTTTTTTCTAAGTTTATAAATTTCTATTTTATAACTTAAGTATATTTATATTATAAGTATATTCTTAGTATATTTTAGGTATATCTAGTATAAATATACTTAAGTTATAAACTTAGAAAAAACTTAACTTATATGCTTAGTTATTTATAATATACACATACTTGAGTTATAAAATAGAAATTTATAAACTTAGAAAAAAAAACTTAAGTTATATAGTAACTTAAGTTATAAACTTGGAAATAACTTAAACTTAGTGTATATATATAAGTATATTTATATAATATACATATACTTGACCTTGAGTTATAAAATAGAAACTTATAACCTTAGAGAAAAAAACAATCTAGAATTTTATAATATTCATAAGTTTTTAGTTAGTAAATATATAAACTTAATTTATGATACATATAACTTAAGCATATAACTTAATATACATATGTATATATATATATATATATATTAAGTTATATGCTTAATATACATATATATATATATATATGTTGTTAGTTAGTAAATATATAAACTTTAGTTATAAACTTATATAACATATATAAATATACCTGTAATATACTAAGAAATACTATAATATACATATACTTAAGAAAAAACAAAAGCATATAACTTAATATACATATATATATATATATATATATAAATATATAAACTTTAGTTATAAACTTATATAATAATATATAAATATATATAAATATACATATATATATATATATATATATATATATATATATATATGTATATGTATGTTGTTAGTTAGTAAATATATAAACTTTAGTTATAAACTTATATAACATATATAAATATACCTGTAATATACTAAGAAATACTATAATATACATATACTTAAGAAAAAACAAAAAAAAAAATACTATTTTTTACGTAACCGGTGACCGGTTCCGGGTTTTTGGCCGAAAACCGGCCGGTTTTCTAACCGGTTACCGGTCCGGGCTGGTTAGAACCGGTTAACAGGCTTACCCACACGTAGGGAGTGTTGGACTTATTCTGATCAACTCTCTCCTAGTGTGTCACACGTCTAGAGTGAAAGGAGTAATATTTACTTCAGCTAGTGAATGTTTAATGATGAGAAAAGGATATCAATCACGCTAGCTGGTGAGTAAATAGCTCAATTATACCCAACAGGTATGTACATTGCATACATTTAGTGCTCCGTTTGGTTTGACGGATTGTTGAAATAATCATAATATAAAATTTAGTATTGTTTTATCCAAAATTAGTTTGTGTTTTGAATCATGTATAACTAACTTTGGTATCGATAATTTAATACATAAATAGATAAAACATTCAAAATATCAAAACCGTTTAACTGTTAAAGTTGCTTCCGTGAAGGTGCGGTCGGTTAGGAAGAATGGGGGTTGAAGGTAGAGGCAGATCTAGTCTAACCTTATACCTACGGGTTCACGTGAATTCAGTAATTTCCGTCAACAATCTGTATTTGTATAAAGAAATATATTAATAAATATTTGATTGGTAAACCCAATTACTATATCAATTTAAAGCCGCTTTAAAAACTCATAAACTTCAAATTCTGAATTTAGGTTGAAGATCCTCCTCCCCGTCAATGTCAAGCATAGGAAAATCATAACCGACAAAGCTAAAAGAAAATTAGCTTAAACTGCAAATACAATTCGTGGACAAACAAGTTCAATTAAGGTCATTTGGGGCTCTCAATAGCGCATCCATATATTTCAACCGGGTTAATCTTATCTTATATATATATAAAAGCAAGCAAAAGGCCAGCTGATGTGGTATCACAGAATCACAGAGTTGGTATTTATCTATTTTTACAGAATTTTGAGGGGAAAAAATAATTTTACGGCCTTAAAAGTAAAATCCCCAAATTACAAACGCCTCTTGCACCCCCAAGGATTATAACAACATAATATATCTCCCTAATTTTTCCATCGTGCTCCCAAATCTTCTTCCTATTCTGCCTACGGTCGCACCTCTTAATTAGGGCTTCCTCTCCATATCCTCTTCCTAACCAGAAACATAGTACAATCACAATGAAATTCATGACAAAAATATTATCATGAAGTTGTTTTAAATGCCTTTGTTTGGATGAATGTACTTCATGATAATATTTTTCAAGTTACACCAAAAACATAAATACTAGTTTCGTAAGGGCAATCACTTCATCATTGGAGCTGTAATGAAAACCACAAAAAGTGCCGATGAAACTATAATTACCATCCACATCTTTGTTACTTTGTCTTCCAAAGTTGACACTTTAATCACTTGAGAATGACTTATAGCCTCCAATTTGGCTCTTCTTTCCTCAAATTGGATGAATGCAATGTAATGCCCTCGTTTGGATAAATTGTTGTTATAATATGTCCATTGTAAAACCTTCTTTTGGATGAAGCAATGTCTTACTTTTGCATAAAATTATTGTGTATATTGTTCTTTTAGCAAATCAGAACTAGTTAGGAAACCTCCAACGTTATCTAAAAATAGAAGAATCGGAAATATTCGATTTACCCCTCTACTTTGGGAAAAGGTTATTTACCCTACAGTTATTATCGGGACGGGGGTTAAAAATAGGGGCAAATGTTTCAACTAACGGTAGGGGTATAAATGGGCTAATAGTATAACGGGGGGTAAATATGAACATTTTCCTAAAGTAGAGGGGTAAATCAGGCCCTTTTCCCTTTTAAGGTAGTACTAAAATTTTACTGAATTGATCAGTTGATTCTTTTTGTATATACAAATTTGAGAATTCACCTGTTTCTTCAATTCTTCAATTTATTTTTCGCCTGCTCTGTGCTCTTTGTTGGTGTACTTGGATTAACGCTCTATTTGTCTATTATGATTGCCTACAAAATGGTGTTTTTCCTAGTTTTGGCTTTGCATAATTGGATTGTGGATTTTTTTTTTCAATCCTAATTGATTGAATTTATGACTTAGTAGTATCGTTCTTTATCAATATATCCGTGAGTTAACTGATTTAAAAATAATCATTATATATCAATCCATTAGAAATTGACAAATAGAAAAAAAGGGTTTTGGCACAATTTCTAAATGTAGCACTGTCTGAAGAATTTGCGTTTTAGTTTTGAGAATGTGTCTCTTAGTTCTACATTTTTTCCTTGCAGTATTGAAAATGAAAACCCCGTTACAGGAATTGAGCTTTTATGGAATTTCCTTAAAGTTTTCACTGTAAAGGTTGGTGCTTATCTCTCTTGGTTCAATTGTTCTTCCATACACCTAATTCTAAAAAAAAAATAAAAAAAAATACTTGCATACGACGTAGTGCAAGGTCTGCAAGCAATTTCCTTCTTTTTTAATCATTGAACTCTCTTTCCAGAAATGGATTTAATAAAAAAGAACCTTTCAGATAAAAGTGAAAATATCTTATCATGGTTGTGTAGTTAGTAACAGTCAAGAATGCTGCTAAGAATAGACAAGGTTTGTACAATGGCCATTCTTCTTCAAAACAATAGTTTTTTTCTTAAATACAGGAAAAAAGGCTTTTTAAAAGTTGAATGGTTATTCTTCTTCAAAACAATAGTTTTCTTTTTTATTACAAGAAAAAGGGCCTTGCAAAAGTTGGATTTTCAGACCTTTTTTTTTTTTTATGCTTTTATTCCTTTAAGTCAAGAGTGTTTAGATACAACTCCAAATATATACCAGTTCTTTTCTCCCTTCCTCTATTTTATAATGTCCTTAGACATTTCAAGTTAAGTTTGAATGTCAAAAGTTGAACTTACTCTGATATATCATAACTTTGTGTTCACGTTCCAGTGCTGACAAGATTCAAGAAAATTGAATTGCTTTCTTTAGGAGGGGCTCTATATGAAGCTCTTTTATGCTTCTAGGTATCTATTTTCTTATTTTCTATATATTCTGCTCAGTGTTAGCTTATCGTTTGAGAATCGGAAAAGTTAATTATATTGGTTGATTTTTTGAATGCAGACCAAAGTACAAAATGAAGAGATCCAAATTAATGCGTACCAATTGACTTTCTTTAGGATCAAGATTATTAATATCCAGTAAGGCTGTGAATTCTCATGGAGCTTTTATATTTATGTTTGTTTCATCACTTGGAATGTGAGGCAATTTAGAGGAAAACACGTTTAAGAAAGATTTTCCCCCGTAGATTTCAGATGAGTCCTTTTTTCTGGATAAGAAATCTATACTGCAGGGATAAAAAATCTTATGAAGTTTGGCTATCTTTTCATCTTTACTGAATGAGGTGGTGACTTCTCTCTTTTTGTAAGTCCTTCAATTTTTGCTTATCAGGAGCTGTCTTGATTTTTTTTAATTTTTGTTTTTGGGTTTTAGTGTCATTTGACATTGGGTTTCAACTATATCCCGATTTGTGCTGTGTAGAGCCCTATTTGGGAAAGCGCTCTCTACCAAGGATTTTTTCATACTCAAGACTCGAACCCGAGACTTTTTGGTTAAGAAAGAATGAGTTAAGAAGGTTCATCGTTACCACATCTTTTGGTGGTAGGAGGTGTCTTGATTATTGCTCTTCCATGGTAACCATCTTTACAAAAATATATTTTACCAAAAAAATGAAAAGTAAATGCAAATTAAGTTACAGAAAGTCTATCATGTCATCTCTTATCTTTAGTTTACCATTTTTTTAATATCTAATCGGTAATTTGCTATCATTTTTTATCTTACTCATCTCATCAGCTTATTTTTTTTCAATTAAGCCAGTTTTCCATTTGTATAGGTTGTAGTTAAGGAGTTCACAAGATATGGGACTATGGGAACCCTTCTTGTACACTAAGCAAAAGGGAAAATCAGGGATGTCGTGTTTGTTGAGCTGCAAACGTGAGTATGTTTATATGTCTATTTCCGGTTTATGTTTTATATTTTAACGTGCTAATACATGAGCACATTTTGTTGATTTGCAAGGTGAATATTAAGCATTAAACTCTCTTCTGATGAGAAAAAATTGTATTTTGTGACCCGATAAATGCTGTTGCTCTGGAGGGCAAATAATTGTTGCATTACTTTTTGGCCCTTCTGTGAGTTACATGAAGGAAACTTCATCCAAAGTGCAGTTGTATCAAAGATAAATTTTTTGTTGAAATCTCTTTTCTAAGTTATTGTCATTGTATTTATCTTTATTATTTGTTGCATTTAAGGTATTCTTTAGCTAAGAGCCTAAGATATATGTTAAGGAGATGATATAAAAAGGCATGTGAATCGTTAGGAAGAATCTACCATACAGAGTTGGTGTTTTGTGAACAAAGTCTTGTGAGGTTAATAGAGTTAGGAGTTTAGAGAACTAGCGTGCGACGTTCACTACTAGAAAAGCTCGAATTACATGGGGATTTTTTCCGCAGATAATTCCTGCGAATTTTCATGCGAAAATCTAAAATTTCCTGAATGATAGAATATTTACCTGCGGATACGATTTCCTCAAGTAAATCCCCAGGTAAAGAAAATAATTCCCAGGTATCCTTTCGTAGGTAGTTCCACCGGTAACCGATAATAATATGAAATTTTTTATTTTCTTTGTGAAATTGTAAGGAATTTCCCAGGTAATGGTCCTTTGTGGATTTGCCTAGGGATTTTTTACCTAAAAATAAAACATGTTCATATAATAAAATGACGAAAGTAATATTTCCAAAATAAATAACATAGTTGTGTAATTAAGTGCATTTGTTATACTTGGAAAAGCGTTTCCATTATAAGTAAAAATAATAATTAATGGATCCATTCTCAAAAAAAAAAAAAAAAAAAACTAAAAGATAAATAATCAGAAAACTGATAAGGGAGAAACAACTTGGGAGAAAATGAGACAGTGGGGCGACGTCCCACATCGACCACCAATCTATATATAATATGTAAAGTTAATGGGTGACTCATGCCATTTCTATGACCACCATTCCTATTTATCTTTTTTTCCCTTTTTTTGGCTTTTTTCATCATTTTTTCCTATTTTTCTCTTTCTTATTCATTTATTTTATATGCTACATTAACTACACATTACTCTTCCTTAACCATTTATAAAGAAACTGAAGACAATGAAGTTTATTGGTCGTTTAGCACCTTTAGGCCTAATATCCCTAAAACACCCTTTCGTGGTCTAATCTTGCCGTCTATAGCTTGCGATAACGGGTGATTCGGTTATTTAATTGACGAGTAAATTTTAGAATATATGTATTTAATGTGTGTGAATAGTTTATTCATAGAAATATTATTTGCACACATATAAGGCGTAAGTGGGTAAATATGATATTTGACGGAGTGAATAATTTTTAAATAAAACAAAATGGTTGAGTAAAAAGATTATTTTGGACAATGATTTTTATTTGGGGAGTAATAGGACAAGCCCATAATTAATTATTTGAGTAATTAATTAAGTAAGAATGTTAGTGGAAACATGTCAATAATTAAGAGTGTTAGTGGAATATTAGTGGAAGACTAGTGGAAGACTAATCTCTTAATTATGGTATTACACGTGGGAGTACTGCAATCAACAACTTATGACTCATTGCTTGACATTGTATATGTGTTGATGGCTAATTCATGGCCAAGTCTCTCTTTTATTATTAACAAAATAAAGTGTATGTTTGTCCCACAACCCACTAATTAAAAGGTGACATAATGTGGAAGACCATTCCTTTGTTACTTTTCCCTAAAAGAATAAATGACTTATAGCATAAAAGTCACGTTTTGGCCCATAATAAATGGCTACAGCAAAGTGTGCTAAACTTAGTGGGAGACTAATAAAATAAATATATGAATGGATAAGTGGTGAGGTGGAAAACTTATTGATGAGTAGGTATTAGTACAATTTCTTTGACTTTTCCTATTTGAAAACAACGTGTACAAAAGCAAATGATTATTACTTTGGAATTTTATATTCCTCTTGGCAGCAATATAAATTCATTGTTTTAAATGAATGGATGACACGTGAAAGGTGGAAAAGCAACATGCCAAATGTGGATTTATATTTAGTAAGTGGGATTAAAAGACTAAATCAGTCCATTAAAATAGTCATAGTGGCTGTGTAAGTTATATGGAGGTGGTCCTAACGTGCCCTTCTAGGTGCAAGGACCCAATTAAATCCAACACCTTATTTTACATAGTAGAAACTTGTCTTGAAAGGACACAAACGTTTTCCAGCAACATGGATCCCATTTTTCAATTTGAAGGAGCAATATTATTCTTTGGAGGAACGAAAAATATTTCTATTAACTCTCATACCCCTTTTGAATAAATCTATTAGTATTGTTAGATAGTAAATTATTTCATACGGTATCAGTTGTTTGAAGCTCTCGGCTAAGCTTCATTTATTGAGAAGAGGATTTATGACTTCAAAGCAAAACTTTAAGTGGGGCCAAGCTTGCTAAGGAGCGGCAACATAAGGAAATTGAATTAAGGAAGAAGAAGCGGTGTATTTGGTGCAAGTGATTATAGGATTTGTCCTAATTGCACTAAGACTTTGTCCGTTCGGAAGCACTTCGGAAGGAAAAAGCTTTGGCGTGAAAGTTCGTGACTTTGTTCGGCATTGAGGTAGGTTACGGTTTACTTTATGTCTAGACTTCGGTTAGCGAAACGTATGTAAATAGTAGTGATTGACGGGGAAAGCATGATAGGCCTTCGGGCATGGTGTGGAGGTAAATTCCATCTAGGTTGGTATTACCAGCTGTTATGTGGGCTTGTCGCCATTATTGTGATACTGTTATGTGGGCTTGTCGCCATTATTGTAATACTGTTATGTGGGCTCGTCGCCATTATTACGATATTGTTATGTATTGTCATTGTATTGTGATTTCATGTATTTGATATAATTCTCTCTCTCTTGTTATCCCATTTTGGTCATATGGAAGAGGAAGGTTATTCATCGAGAATTGAATATTGAATTGCAATTCCTAGTATGAATCTATGGAACCTATGATTGCGGTGATTATTGAGGTTGATTCCATGCGAGGCATGCATCCCATATTCTATGTGCTATGTGATGTAATTATCACCTAGTTGTATCTTTATCACATACTAGCTCCCTCACCTTATGAAAGGGAAGGGTAATATTGATGATTGAGCCGTGGGCAATAATATGACTTGTACTTGTTTATTGCATATTGGTGATATAGTTGAGGCGATATCATGCATGACATGCTTTCATATTACTCTTATGTTGTTATAATGGTGAGGAGAGTGATTGAGAGACTCGAGGTTTTTGCCGGAGATTGAGAGTGATAGAGAGAGACTCGAGGTTTTCGCCGGGAGATCGAGAGTGAGAGAGGTAAAGAGATGAGTGTTTGTTGCCCGAGGTTTCTTGAGGGAACGATGGAGAGTCCGATGCCGAGGTCTTTGCCGGGATCGTGAGAGTGTGCTCGTGATCCGAGGTTATCGGAGAGAGCGAGTGGTACATGGACTTCGCGGGTCCCCCATGGGTCATGACTATGAGGCATTGCCATAGCATGTGTGTACAGGAGTGGAGTGTGAGAGGTGACTACTGCATTGCATAACATTTACATAGCACGACATTGCATTGCATTGCATAACACTCCATTTGAATGGTCATTCATGTCATTGCATGGCACATTCTCTGATTGATTCTTGATTTGTGAATTACTGAGTTGTTGTTTGTGAGTATTTATTTTAAAGGTTGGATGGAATCGAGGTTTATAGAATTCTCCCTAGGCTTATAATCGAGATATTGAGATCCCTTGTGACTATCGTTAATGCAAGACTTTCTATGTGCTAGATGTGTATTTGTGTTTGATTACTTATCTGCTTACTTGTTAGTTGCTTCTTGTTTATATGCGTGAACTAACCATTGTCGGCCTATGATACCTACGAGCCTAGTGTTGTGCTCATACTACTCTTGCTACACTCTTCGGAGTGTAGAGTTATTTTCGGTGATGTTCGGAGTCTCACGACCGTTTCGAGGCATTCGTCAAAGACGTTTGGGTGAGCTATTGCAACCCGAGTCTCTCCTTAGATTTGTTGTTCTCTATCCTTAAACGAAGTCGTATCCGGTTGAGTACGTTATCTATTCAAATTGTAAACTTCTTAGAAGCTCTTGTATGAGTCTAGACAGATTTTGGAAATTTCTTATAATAAAAGTATTTATTCCGCATGTTGTATCAAATTAAGGTAGTTATCGAAGGGTTCGCCCACCGGGGAGGGTTAGTGTGGGTGCCCGCATGATCCGTGATTTGGGTCGTGACAAGTTGGTATCGAGCTTAGGTTACCCGATTCTATAAGTACAAGAGCAATGTCTAGTAGAGTCCTACTTATGGGTGTGTTGCGCGCCACACTTATAATTGGGAGGCTATGGGACATCTAGGAAACTTCGTATTCTTTCATTATTTCGTGCTACTTCATTCAAATTGGTATCTAGTTGATCCCAATTGGTATACGAACTTCTCTGTTTTACCTTCTCCGGATGATGGGAACTCGTCCTTAAATTCTTGCGCGAACGGTTGTTTCCGACATGTTGTGGTAGGTACGAGTTGTGTTGTCCTAATTTAGATGCGTGACTGAGTTCGGTTTCTAGCTATGACTTGAGGTTTCAGTTGTGTGGAGTCGTGATTAGGCTCGTTATTGTGAGGTTGGTTGAAGAGATGGGAGAGGTGATTCATAGGGTCCTAGGATCTCCATGTTTATAGTATTGGGTTTTCTCGAAAAGGGGCAAGAGTGCATTTATGGCTTAATAAGAGCGAATTGATCAATGATATGATCAGTTTTGGAAAGTGTATAGCAGAGTAAGAGTTCTTATGGTATTTTGGTAAGATGTTATAGAAACGGGATATTGGTTATATGTTTAGTTTTAACGGGAGATTACTTACCTATAAGTAGCATATGGTTAATGATTAAGGTGGACGTCATGACCATGTGAGTGACAACAACTAGTGAATAAGTAAATAAAGTGGACAAGTGTGGAATGTATTATTTCCACGTGTGAGCTTACAAAATGGGGTACATGTGAGTAATGGTATGTGGAAATCTGGTTGGACAGACTTAATGATTGGGACAACATATATTGTAATCATGAAACGGAGTAATGAATAAGTGGAACAAAGGGGCTTTCCCACAAGTCCAAAATGGAGATAGCTTATTATGACTATGCATTTTATTACATATGCTGGCACCTTTTGTTGAAAGCACTTATAGAAATTATTATCTATATAAGTGGACCCCACATTCCACCAAGAGAAAAATATTTAAGGTCTTTGCATAGTAGTTTTATAAAATAGAAATTATGTTATATATATAGAGGGGGACAAACCCATAATATTTATGCAATTGGGTGAATAGCGGAGGGACATCTTTGTCCCTATGTTGAATAAAGAATACAATTCATTTTGCTCTCTAGGTTAAGAGAAACAAAAAGTACATCTTATCTTAGAATTGCTCCTAGATTCATTTTTATTATTAGCCAAAAGAGGTAGCTTGAGAAGAAAGAAAACTTGGTCTCTTGCTTGATATTTATTTCAACAATCACGTTTGGGGCTTTGACAATAAGGAAAAATCAAGTACAAGCTCGTTCTATTTTCCAGTAAGCAAACTTAACAATGTATTGTTGCTTCAGATTTATTGTGCAACGTGAGGGGATTGGGGAAATAAAGCTACGGTTATGTGGTCCATATTTAAGTGAGTTGAGATAAAGAAATTAAGTGTGGATGTAATTAAATAAATGTGGGAATAAAGTACAGAAGTAGTAGTGTGGTCACTTAACAAATGAACTATTTCCGATTTATTAGATGACAATTAGTGGATGAACAAAGTAAGTCATGGACAGATGGTATCATAGGGGACATGATTTCTTTTACTTAAGTTAGTAGTGGCACCTTTTGAGATAAGGTTAAAATTCTTGAAATGCTCCATGTGTATTAACGTACCGGTTGTTGTTAGTAGCTATATATATATATATGTGCCTTATGCTACTAAATTAATGAATAGGAAGAAAAAAAAAAATATATATATATATATATATATATACACGGTTAGTTAGATGTGTATGGTTCGGTATAGTTAAGTAAGGGTTGGTTATTCATACGTGAGCACCTTTTTGAGGACTATTGA
The DNA here is from genome assembly GCF_029784015.1 of Lycium ferocissimum. NCBI lineage: Eukaryota > Viridiplantae > Streptophyta > Magnoliopsida > Solanales > Solanaceae > Lycium > Lycium ferocissimum. Next base: position 251,623 of record NW_026720753.1, read on the forward strand.
ATAAGGCATGGGTCAATGGAATTATTTACGGTAACAGAATGATGATGGTGTGACTAGTACTAACGGTGAAAGACTTTTAGAGATCGGTGATCACGTTAGTGAACTTATGAACTAAGGAGAAAGGGGAATTATTTCCATTAAGGATTTTTGGCAAGGATACTTCGACGAAAGAATATGAGAATATTAACAGGTTTGAAGCGGCGAGCGGTCGTTTGAAAATCGATTATCTTTTTGACGTATCGTCCATTCTAGAAGCTCCGTAGTATTTATTTTGACTCGCTTTTGCAAAAAAATTTGAAGTCAACGGATATCATTTGATTCACTTTGGGAGAAGGTTTCATTATGAAAATTTTGGAATTCAATTATTTGGATAAATTATTTATTTTGGGGAAACGTGTTACGATTGGCGATTTGAAGATTCTGTTAGATTTGAAATATTATTTATGACCTGTAGAAATTGATGGAGCTAATTTTAGAGTTCGTTTGGTTAGCTTTTGATTTAAAATGGTTTTAGCATTAAATATGCCTCTTTATGATGAAAAGATGGTCACGGAACGAAATAAGACTCGGATTCAAAATTTATTGTTAATATTGATGTTTATGGCTTATGGGGATTGGTGGTGTCATTCCCGAGGAGATCGGATGAGAATCAGAGAAGAAAATATAAGTTTTGAAATTTTGAAGTTCTAAGTTGAGCGAAAGTTGACTTTTGAGTAAACGTGGCCGAAATTGAATTCTGATAGTTCTTTTAAGTCTAGAATGTGATTTATGACTTAGTCGAGTCGTTGGTTTGGTTCCAGAGAGGTTCGGGTGCGATTTGAGTCCCTGGTTGAGAAACTGGTTAAGTCAAGAAATTTGAGTTCACCTTGATAAAAACGGATCAAAATGATCCCGTTTGGATGTTTTGAGAGTTCGAGCAGGTTCGTATGATGATTTTGGACTTGTCCACAAACTTTGATTTGATTCCGATGAGTTTCGGACGTATTCGGGTTGTATGATGTTTGTTTTTTTTGTTCCGACGTCGTTTTGAGCAAAAGGGTACCATAATGAGCAAACAACCTTTGTTTTGTGTTTCGATTGAATCGTTAGATCCGTATCATAATTTCGGAGCCTGTAGCAACAAGTCTCCTCGCGTTTCGCCATCGTATGAGGGAGATATGACAATTTTACTAAAGGAATTCACCTTTAGTTTTCGGTGTAATTTTGCTCAAAAGTTGCGAAATTGCTATTGAAATTCGTGTTAAAAATCTGCTCTTTTTAAAACTTTAAACCACCATATCTCATTCATTATAAGGTCAAACTGAGTGATTCAAAAGCCTAACTTGAGTGAAATTTCACAAGGAATCCGTTGGAAGCATCAAAAGCGAGTTTTGGAATCATTTGGCACGAGAAACGAGGCAGAACAGCTGGGCATTTTTGTTATTAATGTTGCTTTGGGGTTTCTCATAATATTGAAAGCTTGGACTTAGGAGAATTCAAAGGCGTTCTCCAAGTTCCTTCAATGGAGTAAGGTCTAAACCATAATATAGGTATTTCCCCTTGATTCAATTCCTTAGTTTAAACTTTAATCCGGAATTTCTAAAGTAGAAATTGGGGTTTATCCATGAAAAGTGGGTTTGTGGATTCCGTTGAGTTAAAGTATGATTTAATTAATGGGTTACGTTAGTACTTGGTAGTGATTTAAGGTACTATGGTCGCAAGAGGTTATAGGGTGATCGGATGGTGTCCTACGAACTTGGCTGCGGGTATTCGGTGGTATGCTTCCCGCATTGTGATTTGGAGGTGTAAGTAAGACTTAGAATTAGCAAGGTCGGTTATGAGTGGATCGGTTTGTTGGGATCGCTTAAGGTTGCTCCGCTAAAGCAAGGAGTCTTTCCTGGCAAGAGTATGTTGTGGTTTCGGGTTGGTCTTCATGTATTCCTAAGAAGTCGTGGTACAAAGAAAATTTAAGAATGGTGAAAGAAGGGTTAGTGGAACCAAAATACTTTACCAGTTCAGAGTGGGCAAGGTTTGTGTCTTAATCTAAGGTTGGTGTGGTTCTAAGAAAAATTGTGGGGCCTATTGATAACATTCATAGGTTTGGTTATATAGGATTAAAACATTTTGACAAAAGCAGTGCTTATATTCGGAAACCGAGGATGGGGAAAAAATTGAATTTGGAAATATGAAGATTAGATCTTTTATCTAAGTTAGAGGGAGTTCCGGCTAGTAAGGAGAGAGAACAGTTTTATGGCGTAATCCGTAGAGGTTTCCCGCAGTGTCTTATTAAAGATTCTTTAGTTACCATCAGCGTTCATTCTCTCTTGTCGCTCGAGGACGAGCGATTGTTTAATTGGTATCTGATGTAACGACCCATTTGGTCGTTTAGCACTTTTAGGCCTAATATCCCTAAAACACCCTTTTCGTGGTCTAATCTTGCTGTCTATAGCTTGCGATAACGGGTGATTCGGTTATTTAATTGACGAGTAAATTTTAGAATATATGTATTTAATGTGTGTGAATAGTTTATTCATAGAAATATTATTTGCACACATATAAGGCGTAAGTGGGTAAATATGATATTTGACGGAGTGGAATAATTTTTAAATAAAACAAAATGGTTGAGTAAAAAGATTATTTTGGACAATGATTTTTATTTGGGGAGTAATAGGACAAGCCCATAATTAATTATTTGAGTAATTAATTAAGTAAGAATGTTAGTGGAAACATGTCAATAATTAAGAGTGTTAGTGGAATATTAGTGGAAGACTAGTGGAAGACTAATCTCTTAATTATGGTATTACACGTGGGAGTACTGCAATCAACAACTTATGACTCATTAACAGATTGTATATGTGTTGATGGCTAATTCATGGCCAAGTCTCTTTTATTATTAACAAAATAAAGTGTATGTTTGTCCCACAACCCACTAATTAAAAGGTGACATAATGTGGAAGACCATTCCTTTGTTACTTTTCCCTAAAAGAATAAATGACTTATAGCATAAAAGTCACGTTTTGGCCCATAATAAATGGCTAATGAAGTGTGTTAAAAGTGTGCTAAACTTAGTGGGAGACTAATAAAATAAATATATGAATGGATAAGTGGTGAGGTGGAAAACTTATTGATGAGTAGGTATTAGTACAATTTGCTAATTTGCTGACTTTTCCTATTTGAAAACAACGTGTACAGCAAATGATTATTACTTTGGAATTTTATATTCCTCTTGGCAGCAATATAAATTCATTGTTTTAAATGAATGGATGACACGTGAAAGGTGGAAGAGCAACATGCCAAATGTGGATTTATATTTAGTAAGTGGGATTAAAAGACTAAATCAGTCCATTAAAATAGTCATAGTGGCTGTGTAAGTTATATGGAGGTGGTCCTAACGTGCCCTTCTAGGTGCAAGGACCCAATTAAATCCAACACCTTATTTTACATAGTAGAAACTTGTCTTGAAAGGACACAAACGTTTTCCGAACTTTAACATGGATCCCATTTTCTGGTTGAAGGAGCAATATTATTCTTTGGAGGAACGAAAAATATTTCTATTAACTCTCATACCCCCTTTTGAATAAATCTATTAGTAGCAGCTGCATACGGCTGTAGTTGTTTGAAGCTCTCGGCTAAGCTTCATTTATTGAGAAGAGGATTTATGACTTCCAGCAAAACTTTAAGGGGCCAAGCTTGCTAAGGAGGCAGCAACATAAGGAAATTGAATTAAGGAAGAAGAAGCGGTGTAATTGGTGCAAGTGATTATAGGATTTGTCCTAATTGCACTAAAGACCTGGTCCGATCGGAAGCACTTCAGAAGGAAAAAGCTTTGGCGTGAAAGTTCGTGACACCTGTTCGGCATTGAGGTAGGTTACGGTTTACTTTATGTCTAGACTCCGGTTAGCGAAACGTATGTAAATAGTAGTGATTGACGGGGAAAGCATGATAGGCCTTCGGGCATGGTGTGGAGGTAAATTCCATCTAGGTTGGTATTACCAGCTGTTATGTGGGCTTGTCGCCATTATTGTGATCCTGTTATGTGGGCTTGTCGCCATTATTGTAATACCTTGTTATGTGGGCTCGTCGCCATTATTACGATATTGTTATGTGAGTTGTCATTGTATTGTGATTTCATGTATTTGATATAATTCTCTCTCTCTTGTTCTCCCACTGGTCATATGGAAGAGGAAGGTTATTACTGAGAATTGAATATTGAATTGCAATTCCTAGTATGAATCTATGGAACCTATGATTGCGGTGATTATTGAGGTTGATTCCATGCGAGGCATGCATCCCATATTCTATGTGCTATGTGATGTAATTATCACCTAGTTGTATCTTTATCACATACTAGCTCCCTCACCTTATGAAAGGGAAGGGTAATATTGATGATTGAGCCGTGGGCAATAATATGACTTGTACTTGTTTATTGCATATTGGTGATATAGTTGAGATTGATATCATGCATGACATGCTTTCATATTACTCTTATGTTGTTATAATGGTGAGGAGAGTGATTGAGAGACTCCGAGGTTTTGCCGGAGATTGAGAGTGACAAGAGAGACTCCGAGGTTTTCACGGAGATTGAGAGTGACGGAGAGACTCGAGGTTTCTACGGAGATTGTGAGTGACAGAGAGTTTCTTGCCGGGAACGATGGAGTGCCCGATGCCCGAGGTCTTTGCCGGGATCGTGAGAGTGTGCTCGTGATCCGAGGTTATATTCCGGAGCGAGTGGTACATGGACTTCGCGGGTCCCCCATGGGTCATGACTATGAGGCATTGCCATAGCATGTGTGTACGGAGTGGAGTGTGAGAGGTGACTACCGCATTGCATAACATTTACATAGCACGACATTGCATTGCATGCATAACACTCCATTTGAATGGTCATTCATGTCATTGCATGGCACATTCTCTCGATTGATTCTTGATTTGTGAATTCTTGAGTTGTTGTTTGTGAGTATTTATTTTAAAGGTTGGATGGAATCGAGGTTTATAGAATTCTCCCTAGGCTTATAATCCGAGATATTGAGATCCTTGTGACTATCGTTAATGCAAGACTTTCTCATGTGCTAGATGTGTATTCGTGTTTGATTACTTATCTGCCTTACTTGTTAGTTGCTTCTTGTTTATATGCGTGAACTAACCATTGTCGGCCTATGATACCTACGAGCCTAGTGTTGTGCTCATACTACTCTTGCTACACTCTTCCGGAGTGTAGAGTTATTTTCGTGTGATGTTCGGAGTCTCACGACCGTTTCGAGGCATTCGTCAAAGACGTTTGGGTGAGCTATTGCAACCCGAGTCTCTCCTTAGATTTCGTTGTTCTCTATCCTAAACGAAGTCGTATCCGGTTTTGAGTCTGTTATCTATTCAAATTGTAAACTTCTTAGAAGCTCTTGTATGAGTCTAGACCAGATTTTGGAAATTTCTTATAATAAAAGTATTTATTCCGCATGTTGTATCAAATTAAGGTAGTTATCTGAAGGGTTCGCCCACCAGGGAGGGTTAGTGTGGGTGCCCGCATGATCCATGATTTGGGTCGTGACATATATGTATTAGTGTGTTTTTTGTGCTGTGAAAATTTGAATTGTTCTCTCTAAATGTCTTCCCAGTTTAAGCTGATTTTAGGAGATGCTTTTAGCTTGTGTTGGTGGATTAGAAAGTACTTTGGACAGGTAATTGTTGAAAAGCGTTGGTGAGTTTTAAAGATTGGCAAGATAGTTTGTTTCCGATTTACCTGAATATTTGATTACATATATTGTCTTCTTTTTGGACTTAAGTCTTTTAAGTTTCTTCAAATATCTCTTTCCTATGTGATTATTGTCTTTGTTCTGAATTTAACTTTCTTTTTATATATGTGTGAATATTTTCTTCAACTTCTTTTTTTTTCCCAATTATTCTGGCCAGATATTTTATTACTCTTCACATCATTAGGAATTCTTTTTTGCAGGTATATATGTTTACAATTCTTCAACCTTGAAAATTAAATCATTGCATTTCAAACTCTTCAAGCGTTGCTAACCCAACAATAATAGCATAGGTGAGTGATTTTTTTCGGTGCAAACGATAATCTCTCTTATTTACCTTATTTCATTTAAATAGCGTCACGTAATTTTGAAATTCTCATTTATTTCGTTTGACGTTTGAATATAGCAATATATATTGTATAATTATCGGACATTACACTAGATCAAGCCAAAATTGATGAGCAAAAAAAAGATTATATATTGTATATTTATCTGATATTTTGCTCATATTACACTAGATCAAACCAAAGTTGATAAGCCAAAAAAAAAAAAGATTATATATTGTATATTTATTTGAGATTTTGCTCGATCAAAACAAGTTGCTGCAACACCGAGAAAAATGAGTAATTTATTAATGACAGATGTATAAAGTGAGAAACAGTGAACTAAATTATCTTTTCAAATTCAAGTTTTTTGCAATATTATGAAATTCTGTCGGATGGTTATATATAAGTATGATATTCTACCATTTGAAAAATTCCATTGTTTGTTTATTATGATTTTATAAATATTGTTAAGACTTTATTCATAATTTTGTTTCACTCCCTATATACATTTTCAATATGTATTTTTTTTTAACCTATAGTACGTTTTATATTTTCTATGTATTTAGAGAATTTCTCTATCAACAAAGAATTTTACATATAAAGTTGGAATTGATTATATATTTTCTCTGATAAATTCACGCGCGTGCGCGCACACACGTGTGTGTGTCCATATATATATATATATATATATATATATATATATAAAGATCGAAGAGGGATTGTTAAGACGGAAATTTCGAACTTCAATTATATATTCCCCGCTCATTCATCTTAACATCACTAGAAATAACTAAAAACAACATAGCTTCCAAAAAGGACAGTAACAAAGAAAAAGAGTATGAAAGTATGGTAAAAAGGATAAGAAGGGGGGGAATAAGAGCAACACAAGAACTCTTCACAAAAAGAATAAAACGAATAGAGAAATACAACATTGATCGAAGACAAATTTTTTAGTTAGAATTTTTTAAATTTTTTTTTAATGACAGCCGAAGCGCGGATAAATTTCCTAGTAGCAAAATACTGCTGGTTATGAGTGCAAAACGGAGGCAAATTGGCAAAGTCATAGTTTGCTATTGTCATTAGTAGTTACAGTTATACGGCTGAAGTGTCTAGGTGAAATCAAATTGAACTAGAATTAATAATTCGTAGACGACAAATAACTTGAACGTAGTGCAGTGAGTATTACATTACTACTATATAAAAGCATGGTTTATCTGCAACGTAATTAGTCTCTAAAAAAAAAAAAAAAAAAAAAAAAACGAGAGAAGGAAAAAAAGTGGACCCATTAATTCATATAAATGGACTCTAATCCTAATATTTGGTTA